>NC_058408.1:1484814-1567575 GCF_002201575.2 Neomonachus schauinslandi | reverse complement strand
CTCGCCTCGGGGGGTGACGGCCCGGGGCGGACGCGGGGGCCCCGGAGTAGCCGCGCTCGCCTCGGCTGGGGGTGCGTCTGGAGCGGACGCGTGCGGTCAGAAGGCTGTGCTCGGACTTCGTAAATAGCACAAACTGTCTTCTCAAACTCATTACCAGTGTAAACCAGCAGCGTAGGGCAGTTTGAGTTGGTGCTCCATAATCTTTAAAAATTGTAGTCCTAATCACTGGTGTTAATTACGAGGTTGAGAACTCTTTTTCATACGTTTATGAGCCATTTGGATATCCCTTTTTTGTGAACTGCACGTTCAACTCTCTTGGCCATGTTCTTTTGGGTTGTCTCGTTGATTTGTAGGAGTAAGTACTTTATTGGGGATACAAACCCTTTGTCAGTTTTATGTGTTGAAAATACTGTCCTGTCACTCTGGTTGCCTCTTCGTTTCCTTAAAGGGAGTTTTTTAGGAGAATAGAGGTTTGTTATTTTGTCTTTTTAAATGTAGTCACATTTATGGACCTTTTCAAATATTACTAATGCTGTTTATGTTATGTTCTGGGCTCTTGCTCCTGTCTGTTCCAATTTCACAGAATGTTTAAAAAGTGTCTTAGAGTCCCCAAGGAGACTAAAAAAGGGGAGGGTGTTAGGGGTGACAGAACAGCAGCTAATAAATGTAGAAGGAAGGACAGAATTTAGATTGCAGCCATCAGTTTAACAGTTTATTCAGATGAGGATCATCAATGGATGTTAAAACCTTTGGGTGATAATTTATGGGAAAACGGGATGGTTTCAGGATTTCAAAGTAACACTCTACTTGTTCATTACATTGAGAAAGCTCCTTTTACAATGATGGATGCCAGAATTAACCAAGTGATCAAATTTAGCATCACCAGAGTGAAACAAACTGCAGTGATGTCAAGTGTGGTAGATAGAAAGCATCAGCTGTGTATCGTGTTTGCCAAAAGCATTTAACCTGTATCTGAAGGGAACAATGAGACAAATCCAGAATGTGGACAGTCTGTAAAATAACAGGCCTGGCATTTTCAAAAATGTCAAATAACAGGGCGCCTGGGTGGCTCAGATGGTTAAGCGTCTGCCTTCGGCTCAGGTCATGATCTCAGGGTCCTGGGATCGAGTCCCACATCGGGCTCCCTGCTCCTTGGGAGCCTGCTTCTCGCTCTGCTTCTCTCTCTCTCTCATGAATAAATAAATAAAATCTTAAAAAAAAAAAAAAGTCAAATAACAGAAAAACCAGAGGGCCTACTGAAGCTAAGAGGACACTAAAGAGATAGTTCAGCGTAAATGTAATTTGTGAACTTTGATTGGAACCTGGATTGGAGCGGGGGTGGGGTGGGGCAGCCATTGGGATAACTGGAGAAATTTAAAATTAGAGCACATTAAAAGAAAAAAGAAAAAATAGAGCACATATTAGAGTACATTATGTCCATGATGGGTTTCTTTGGTTGGTTAATGATATCCTGGGTATGTAGAAGATCTTATTCCTAGGAGAAACGTGATAAAAGACGTGTCTGCAATTTACTTTCAAAGGATGACACAAAGGAAATAAATATGTAGAAAGATAGAACTAGTGTGACAAAAGGTTAACAGTTGAATCTAGGTGAAGGTTATATGGGATTCTTTTGTACAGCTCTCTGCATTCCTGTAGGTTTGACAGTTTTCAAAATAGTGTAAAAGGTGAGAGTAAGTCTTGTCTATTCTGGGCTTTTTTATGGCCACATAAAATATTTAGAATTAGTTTGTCAGGTTGCACAGAAAAATTTAAAAATCTCTAGGTGTTTTGATTGGGATAGCCTTGCATCTCTGTAGATCGTTTTGGGGAGAATTGACATCTTTACGGTAGTCACTTTTCTAGTTTTTTTTTTTTTTTAAGATTTTATTTATTTATATGACAGAGAGAAACAGCGAGAACAGGAACACAAGCAGGGGGAGTGGGAGAGGGAGAAGCAGGCTTCCCGCTGAGCAGGGAGCCCGATGTGGGACTCGATCCCAGGACCCTGGGATCACGACCTGAGCCGAAGGTAGACGCTTAACGACTGAGCCACCCAGGCGCCCTCACTTTTCTAGTTTATATTCTTTTTATGTTTTGTTTTGTTTTTAAAGCTTTTTTTATTGATTTATTTGACAGAGAGAGACACAGGGAGAGGGAACACAAGCAGGGGAGTAGAAGAGGAAGAAGCAGGCTTCCCGCAGAGCAGGGAGGCCGATGCGAGGCTCGATCCCAGGACCCTGGGATCATGACCTGAGCCGAAGGCAGACGCTCAACGACTGAGCCACCCAGGCGCCCCTCTAGTTTATATTCTACCATTGATTGAGGCCTTTTAAGTTTTCTCCAATAATATTTTATAGTTTCATTTATAAACATCATATACATACCTTGTTACATTTATGTTTTATCTATTTCTGTTGCTATTGTAAATGAAATCTTTAAAATTTTATTTTCTGTTGTTACGGAGAAATGCAGCTGATGTGTATACTGACATATCCAGCAACACTGCTGTGCTCACTTAGTAATTTTAATAATTTATCTGTAGACTCTTGGATTTCTACACCATCATATCCACAAATAATGATGATTGTATTTATCCCTTTCCAAATCTTATATATAACGTTTTGTTTTCCTCATCTCAGTGTATTGACTAGGAAGAATGGTGTGGAATCAAATGTCTTGTTCCCCGCCCCCCCCCCTTCCCATCTCAAGGGGAAGCTGTAACCCTTCACTTCTGAGTCTCATGTGGACTGAAGAATTTTTTTTTTTTTTGAAGATTTTATTTATTTATTTGACAGAGAGACAGTGAGAGAGGGAACACAAGGAGGGGGAGTGGGAGAGGGAGAAGCACACTCCTCACTGAGCAGGGAGCCCGACTCAGGACTCGATCCTAGGACCCTGGGATCATGACCTGAGCCAAAGGCAGACACTTAAGGACTGAGCCACCCAGGCGCCCCTGACGTGGACTGAAGAATTTTTGTCGGTACTCTGTTGTCTTGTGGGAAGTTTTCTTCTTTTTTTTTTTTTTTTAAGATTTTTATTGATTTATTGAGAGAGAGAGAGCATGAGAGGGAGGAGGGTCAGAGAGAGAAGCAGACCCCCCGCTGAGCAGGGAGCCCGATGTGGGGCTCAATCCCAGGACCCCGGGATCATGACCAGAACCAAAGGCAGATGCCCAACTGACTGAGCCACCCAGGTGCCCCTAAGAGTTCTGTTCACGAATGGATTTGGAATTGAAGAAAACTTTCTCTGAATGAAGGTGATAATTTTATTCTTCCTTTGTTTTGCTAATGGGATAAATTATAGTTTTTTCCTTTTTTATTGGAGTATTGTTAACATAGGTGTTATATTTCACATGTACATAGGTGTTATATTAGTTTCACATGTACAATACAATGATTCAACAGTTCTGTAAATTTCTCAGTGCTCATCAAGATAAGTGTATTCTTACATAGTTTGATTTTTTTTTTAAATAATATTTTTATTTATTTATTTGAAAGAGAGACAGCAAGAGCGAGGGATGGAACACAGGGGGAGTGGGAGAGGGAGAAGCAGACTGCCAGCTGAGCAGGGAGCCTGATGCGGGGCTCCATCCCAGGACCCTGGGATCATGACCTGAGCCGAAGGCAGATGCTTAACGACTGAGCCACCCAGGCGCCCCTACATAGTTTGATTTTTGCATATAATCTTATCTTGTATTCCTGGAATAAACCTTGACTCATTTGTCTTCTATTAAAATGTTGGATGGATCTAATTTGTTTGGGATTTTTGTATCCGTGTTTATGAATGAGATTGGCCTATAATTCCCTTTTTATGTAATGTTTTTGTCGTTTTTTTTTTTTAAGATTTTATTTATTTATTTGAGAGAGAATGAGAGAGAGCACATGAGAGGGGAGAGGGTCAGAGGGAGAAGCAGACTCCCTGCCAAGCAGGGAGCCCGATGCGGGACTCGATCCCGGGACTCCAGGATCATGACCTGAGCCGAAGGCAGTCGCCCAACCAACTGAGCCACCCAGGCGCCCCTGTTTTTGTCATTGTTAAACATCATTTTGTCATGATGTTAAAACATCAACATAATATTGGCCTCAAAAAACAAGTTGGGAAGTATCTTTCCTTTTTCAGTTTTCCCCTAGAGTTTGTATGAGATTGGCATTATTTCTTCTTTAAGTGTTTGGTAGAATTTACTGATGAAGTCATAAGGGCCTGGCATTCTTTATAAGGAAGTTTTCGACTATGAATTCTGTAATAGTTCTATCTTGAGCCACTTTCGATAAGTTGTATCATTCTAGGAATTTGTCTCTTTCATGTTCAAGTTCAGTTATTTCCATCAAATTGTTCATAATATGCCCATTTAATCTTTTTTTTTAAGAGGGTGGGTGTGCATAAGTGGGGGAGGGGCAGAGGGAGAGAGAGAATCTCAAGCAGACTCCCACTCAGTGTATAGCCCACCTGGGGTGGGGGCAGGTTGATCTCATGACCCTGAGCTCATGACCTGAGCCAAAATCAAGGGTCGGATATTCAACTACTGCGCCACCCAGGCGCCTATTTAATCTTTTTTAATGTTTTTAAGATCTGTAGTGTTAACCCTTTATCATTTCTGATGTTGCTTATTTCAAAGGTAAAAAGTCACTTTCACTTTTTTCTTGAATATTCTCACCAGATGCTTTTAAAAATTAATTTTAGTAGCATTTTAATAGATTTTATATATTTATTTGAAAGAGAGGGCATGTGTGCATGAGTCAGGGGGAGGGGCAGAGGGCGAGGGAGAAGCAGGCTCCCTGCTCTAGATCCCAGGACCCTGAGATCATGACCTGAGCTGAAGGCAGACGCTTAACTGACTGAGCCACTCAGGCGCCCCCAATTTTAATAGTATTTTCAAAGAACTAAATTTTTAAGTTTTGAGTTTAGTACTTTAACGGTCATTTAGTTTGAATTACTTTCATTTCCATTCTGATTTTTTTCTCAGAAGAGTATTTCTTAATTTCCAAACATAAGGAATTTTCTGTGAATGTATTTGGTGTTCAGTTTTAGCTTAAATTGCACTGGGGTCAGAGAATACCATTCGTATGATTTAAGTTCTTTGAAATTTGTTGAAATGACCTAGTGATAGTCAACTTTTGAACAGGTATAGGTGTGCTTAAAAGAAATGTATACTCAGAAGTGTTTGGGTTAATTAAAAAAATACTTTCATTAAGACAAATTTGTTTATTCTACTAGATTATGTTCTAATTGACTTTCATCTCTCAGTTACTGAAGTATATTCTCCCACCGCAGTTTATTTTTCTGTCTATTTTGTCAGTTTTTATTTTCTGAGGTTATGTTATTAAGGCATACTACTTTATTTTTTAAAATATTAACATGTAATGTGTTATTTGTTTCAGGGGTACAGGTCTGTGATTCGTCAGTCTCACACAAGTCACAGCGCTCATAGCACAGACCCTCCCCAGGGCCATCACCCAGCCGCCCCATCCCTCCCCGAAACCGAGAGTCGGTCGCTTAACCAACTGAGCCACGCAGGCACCCCCTTTTGTGATTTTAAATGTTTTAGTTTACTTCATATATTTGGCTCTGTGCTACCTTTTGAGTGTCTGATGTGAAGCAATGGCCCAAATTCATCTTTTTGCATGTGCATTATTACCAACTAGCCCAGCATGATTTGTTGAGGATTATTTTTCCCCCAATAAATTGTCTTGACATCTTGACTGAAAATCAGCCGACCATAAATAAAAGGTTTTTATCTGGATTCTCAATGTTGTTCCATTGACCGAACCGCTCTCCTTACTGCCCATACTACACTGTCTTGATTCCTGTAGCTTTCTGTGATGTTTTGAAAAAAGGAGGAGTAAGTCCTCCCAGTTTGCCTTTATAAAAAATCATTTGGGGGGCGCCGGGTGGCTCAGTCTTAAGCGTCTGCCTTCGGCCCAGGTCATGATCCCGGGGTCCCGGGATCGAGCCCCGCATCGGGCTCCCTGCTCCGCGGGAAGCCTGCTTCTCCCTCTCCCGCTCTCCCTGCTTGTGTTCCCTCTCTCGCTGTGTTTCTGTCAAAGAAAATATTAAAAAAAAAGAAAAAAATCATTTGGACTATTCTAGGTTGTGTTTGTTTCTGTATAAAATGTAGGGTCAGTTGCCAATTTTTGCAAAGGAGTCGGCTGAAATTTTGATACTGATTGCATTGTATCTGTTAGATCAGTCTGGGGAGAATTAACATCTTAACACTACTGATGAACAGGGCGCCGGGGTGACTCAGATGGTTAAGCGTCTGCCTTCGGCTCAGGTCGTGATCGCGGGGTCCTCGGATCGAGCCCCGCATTGGGCTCCCTGCTCCGCGGGAGGCCTGCTTCTCCCTCTCCCACTCCCCCTGCTGGCGTTCCCTCTCTTGCTGTGTCTCTCTGTCAAATAAATAAATAAAATCTTTAAAAATAATAATAGCAGGTGAAGGGGCGCCTGGGTAGCTCAGCCGTTAGGCGTCTGCCTTTGGCTCGGGTCATGGTCCTGGGGTCCTGGGATCGAGTCCCGCATCGGGCTTCCTGCTCCACGGGAGGCCTGCTTCTCCCTCTGCCTCTCTCTCTGTCTCTAATGAATAAATAAATAAAATCTTTAAAAAAAAAAAACACTACTGATGAACATAGATTCTCTTTCCATGTATTTAGATCCTCTTTAATTTCCCTCAGTAATGTTTTATAGTTTTTGGTGTGTAATTTTGCATTTCTTCTGCTAAAACTGCTAAGTACTTTACATTCCTGCTATTTTGAATAGAATTACTTTCCTAATTTCCATTTTGCGTATCTCATTGTTAGAAATATAGTTGCCTTTTGTATATTCATCTTGAGTTGTTGTGACCTTGCCAAACTTATTTTTAGTTGTGGGAGATCTTTTGAGACTTAAGGTTTTCTCTATAGAGAATTATGTCATCTGAAAATAATGACAGTTGGACTTTGTACTTTCCTTTTTTTTTTTTTTAAGGTTTTATTTATTTCTTTGACAGAGAGAGCACAAGCAGGGGAAGGGCAGAGGGAGGGGAGAAGCAGGCTCCCCGCTGAGCAAGGAGCCCAACGCGGGGCTCGATCCCAGGACCCTGAGATCATGACCTGAGCCAAACGCAGACGCTTGACCGAATGAACCACCAGGCGTCCCTGGGTTTTTTACTTTCCAATCTGGATTCCATGCAGTTGAGTAAGAGAAGCCCCAAGAGACCAGCTGTGGGGCAGGTGCAGCAGGGAAACAGTAGCAATCAGGGCATGAGGGTCAGGTCTGTAGAAGGATCTTAAGAAAGGGGACTGGACAGAGTAGATTACAGATGACATTTAGTGAATTACAGAAGTAATGATGCTAATTCATCAGCGGGATCTTTGTACATCTCTGACGGTCTAGCCCTACAACTTCCTGTTCCACATTCATTAGCGAAAATGAGGCCTACTGATCCTGACTTTCGCCGCCCAGAGATGGAAGCCACTGTCCTGGCCTCCTCTGCAGTGGAGTTCAGGTGCCCACTCAGACACGGTCCCGGCGTCCGAGTGTAGAGCGGATGCGGCCCTTCCCAGAGGTTGTGGGCACCACTTCATTCCTTCCCTTTTCAAATGAAATGAGTGCGAGGGCACTCAACTTACAAGACAGACTCCTGACAGGGAAAATTTCCAAGCTACGTGGAAACACCAAAGTACAGAAGAGCACGCTCTAGTGTTTAAAAAAAGCCCAATTTATGTGTGTACTTTTATCTCCAGAATTCGGTAACAGAAGTTGCTTCTAGAAAAGGAGGCGAGAAAGGAGGCTGATTTCCATGATACATGGTTCTTTCTGGTTTGAACATGGCTAAACAGTAGGAATAAAGGCGTATGGAAGCTGCCCAACGATCCAGCTGCAGGACAGCTCAGGTCAGCGGCCCTGTGTAGGGGGCTGACCCCCTCCAACGGCAGCTAGAGGGGGAGGCAGGGGTGTGGGTAGAGAGCAGACTGGCAAACACGTGTAGGAGCTCAAACAGGAGGTGACGGGTGTGACAGCAGTCCACGAGGATGGAGAGGACAACGGGCTTTGACTCTTGTGAAGATAGAGCTGAAGACCTGACCGTCCGTGGTGGGGGCATGTCAGGGCTTGGAACAGGCCTCCAGCCTCCCGAAGCTGGGGGCTGATGGAGCAGGCGCTGTAGGGTGGGGATCTGGACCCTCGGCCAGCTGACCTGACTGAGGACTGGGTCAGGGCGAAGGTCGGGTTCTGAGAGGGAGCCTTGAGGCGTTTTGAGCATGGGGGAAGCTCCCTCTGCAGCAAAAACGCCGATGCACGCCCACAGACCATCTCCCTCGTGGCCAGTTTTCAGATAAAGTGCTATAAAATCAAGTCCAAAATGGTAGCAGCCGACCACTGAAGGAGTACTGCCCATGTGTGAGGCACTTTACACACACTGTGATTCGGTGCTCACAAACGGCCGAAAAGTTCGATCAGGTGACACAGGGCAGGACGGGGGCTGCGGGGCCCCAAGACGGCTGGTAAGTGGCAGCTGGGGCGCAGACTCGGCCTCGAGCGCTACAACAGGGGTAGGACAGGGAATTCGACGCCGCGGAAATTGACTGGAGTCACTATTTTCTCCAATCTCCCAAGCTGGCATGCACATGTGCATGAAGGAGGGGCTCCCTCCATCCGTCCGTAGTACTCGGGCCCCTGCAGAGGCGACCGCGGGAGCCAGCGGACCGGCGTGGGAGGGAGAACTTAAGGGGCAAATTCGATCTCCTGACCTGAATCAAGTCTGGAAATAGAACTAGTGGAAATTTCTGCAGAATCTGGTCTCTTCAGACCCCTCGCAAGCAGAATGCTGGAGAAATTCAATTTGGCCAACGAAGGCAGGCTCTTTCCATTTTATAAATCTAACACAACACTTTAAGAAAGATAATTTATTTAAGGGAAAGGTCCATAATTACTTAAAACATGAAAACCCCACCTAATAAACTAGTTTCAGGAACAAGAGGACATCTCAGGCCACTACCGTCAGTCTTCACCGAAGGCTGGGAGCTGACTCGTCCTGGCCACATCCCGTCTGACTGGGTCCAGGACAGGAAATGTCCCCTGTCTTCCAGGCGGGCCGTGACCGCGGCTTAAAGGTAGGCGCAGAGCCGCTCCAGCTGCCCGGGGTTTGCGTTACTCAGGAACAGCAGCTCCTTCTTGCCTTCTTCTGTCTGAGCTAAAGAGGGGGGGAGACGCACACAGCTCGCAGCTCTGTCTGCAGCACCGTGCTGCCCAGAAAATTCTGTGCTCAGAGGCTGCGTGCTCCAGATGGTGCTGGAATGTCATGACCACTGCCGAGAGATCGCACTTCTAGACCCGTTCTCCCAGCAAACGATTCTTTTTTCTGTCTCTCTTCCTCTGTAATCTAGCATCTGTCTCTCGCTCTGTTCCAAGAACATCTTCTGGACTCTCGGACTTTGTCAAATGCCAACCCCCTCCGAAATCTCTGCACTGTGCCTCCCGGCCCACCACGTGCTAAGGCTGCTTTCTACTCCTCCCTCTGGTCTTCGAACGACCCCCTCCAACGGCAGCTAGCTCGCTCTCACCCAGCGACAGAACCACCTCGGCCTCTCTGCTCGCCCGCGCCGGGGGCGGGGGGCAAGGCGGCAGCGCACGGCCCAAGGCGCTCGTGTCTGCAGACCGGGACAGCCGAGCGAGGGGCTGGCCTGGCGCCGGCTGGCCTCTCACGTGCACGGGGCTGGGCTTCCAGCACGAGCATCTCGTCCGACGTGAGAATTTGGGAAGAGATGCGCTGTCTTGTAACCACCCCTGTCCCCCCACCTTTCCTACCGCCTCATCGGCCAGAGAGAAGTCAAGACAAAGGGAGAAAGAGAGATAGTGCAGGCTGCTGCCGCAGGAGGAGATAAGGCTCTGACTCGGTGAGACTGAACGCAAAGCCCGGACGGAAAGTTCTATGACCGACCTTTCTCATGTTGAAGCCAGCTGTTCTCCAGATAATACTGAACACAGCTTTCAAACTCCTCTGGGCTGTAGTTGGAGACCAGGATGGGAATAAAGGGATCCAAGGCATCAAATCCTTCCTGGAGAAGGAAGAAGATTCGTTAAGTGACGAGTCAGCAGAGAGAGTGGCCTGACTTATTAAACACTTTCCTTCCCCGCTGCTCCTCGCGCTCTGGCCAGCCTGCCGTGCACGCGCGCAACACCGGGCTGTCCTTGTGCGACACGTAATGCCCGCTGGGGGCGCCACCTGTCTGTGTGCAGACACAGTTGCGATTCTGATTTTCACAGTTCTGACTTCAACAGTCAACAACCACTTTGACGGCTCATAAACTCAAAAACAGAAACAAAATGAACAAGGGTGGCCATAAAGACCCATTAAATGGAACATACAATGAAACAAAAGAATCCACCAAACCGTATTTCAATTTTCAAACACAATACTGAAGGGGCAAGGGACCCGAGTTCACTTCTGAACAGAGCACCTGGACGGAAGACGGTGCCGAGAAAGACAAAAACCGCGCCACGCAAATACTGAGCTCTCGTTGGCAGCGTCGTTTGCATGAGCCTGGGGCTAGCGGCTGGGGACCGACTCGCCCTGTGGGCTCAGACGGCATTTGTCCCGCTGGAGGGAAGGCTCCCGCACACGGGAAGCGGGGCGCAGGTGAGGCCGCACTGCTGGCCGGGATCAGTCTGCACTCACGGGTTTTTCACAGGAATTGGGAAACGCAGAGATGTGCGTGGGTGTGGATGTGCAGACACGTGCACACAGCACATGTACGTGTGTGCATGCAGGCGTGAATACTGCATCTGTTCTCAGCCTGCGCTGGGGGCCTACAGGAAGTGACACCCCAGCAGCAGTGAGCACACCGAGCACTCGGGTCCTGGAATCTGAAATCCAGCCCATGCTCAAGAGGTGGGGAATTCGGTTCCACCTCTGGAAGAAGGGAGCATATTTTAAACATTTTGTTTAAAAGTGAGCTCCAGGGACGCCTGGGTGGCTCAGTCGGTTAAGTGTCTGCCTTCGGCTCAGGTCATGATCCCAGAGTCCTGGGATCAAGTCCCCCACTGGGCTCCCTGCTCAGCAGGGAGTCTCCTTCTCCCTCTGCCTGATGCCCGCCCCCGCAACGCTTGTGCATGCTCTGTCAATTAAATAAATAAAATCTTCAAATAAATAAGTACATAAAATAAAAGTAGGCTCCACACCCAAGGTGGAGTTTGACCTCATGACCTTGAGATCAAGAGTCGCACGCTCCACCGACTGAGCCGGCCAGGGCCCCCTTGCCCCCGCCCCGGGACTTGGTATCCACATACCACTTTCCTCCACACTGAACCAGGGCTGCCTGCGGAGTGGCTGATTCTAGGCCTGGGTCATGGAAAGTACAAGATGAGTGGGGAACATCTGTATTCCCTGCCAATAAGAGAGCAGGGGCTCAAGAATGATGGGGGTGTGTGAAGAGGACACAGAAGCCAGTTCGAAGGGGCGTCTGCTGGCCAAATCTGGAATAATTTCAGCACCAAAACAGAGAGCGATAGTAAAGGTTTAGAACTCATGAAAGAGGAGTCTGCGTGTCCACAATGAAACAAGTAACTGTAAAGGGGCAGGAACGTTCTCACATGTAACAATGCCAACCGACATACACGCAGAAGTGAGGGAGCTGGAAAATACCATTCGGCAAGAATCACAGCCGGGTTTAGGGAAGAATCACAGATGGACGCTCCGACCAGTAAGGGGCATATGAGGAGTAACAGGACAGTTACACAGCCTCAGCGTGAGCTTCCACAGTGACTTTACCGAGGACACAGCAGATGCACGGCACCTGAACCAAGTGTTCAGACTTCACTGTGGCGGCTGCTAGGAGAGACACCATCCGGAGAAGTCACTGGACGACCCACAAAACCACCCACGACTGGCACGTACTCTTCAAAAGGTTGTAAGAGACAAAGACCGAGGTGCCGTCCCAGAGTGAAGGGACCGAAGAACCAGGACAATCAAATGGGCCGTGTGATCGAGGACTGTTCCTGTGAAGGGCACTAGGAGACCTGGAGAGATCACAGCCCGTTCTCAAGATAAGTTCCCAGAATTCTATCGATGCCAGCTCCCTGATTTTGATAATTCTGCTGTGGTTATATATTTAGAATGTCTTCGATTTTAGGAAATACACATTATTTAGAAGCAGGCAGCATGTCTCAGGTAATTGTCACATAATTCAGGGAAAAAAGTAGATGGAAAAGAATAAAGCCAATATAGAAAAGCGCTAACACTTTAGGAATCTGGATGAAATCATACAGGAATACGATTTTTCTCCAAGTCTATAATTATGTCTTAAAAAAAAACAAGTAACAAAAAAACCTCTTCAGACAGAATGACCATCTAAGGGGAACCAGATTTTCTGATGATCGGACCTTTCCCAGCAGCTCCTGGGGCAGATAGGCCTTCCGTGGTTTAAAGAGGGACCCAGTCTGGCTCAGTGTCAACACAATGGCGCCTCCGTGCTGAAAGAGAGGACAAAAGGCCAAATGAGAAAAAGGCGGGAAACCGAGAAAAATGCATTTTAGTCATCTGTAGATTTTCAGTCCAGGTAGATGGCAACTAAATAGGTTATTAGTCCTGGATTTGGCTCTGACCACAAACTGCTACATGATCTCACATTGATAAAAATCTTTTCCAAAGTTGGTAAGATACAAAAACACTCTGAACTGCCAAGTAAAATTGTGCCAATACTTAAATACAATGGCTACTTCCCAATCCAGTGGGAAGATCAGAAGCCAAATACATAAGACTTTATTTATTTTTAAAGATTTATTTGAGAGAGAGAATGAGAGAGAGAGAGCATGAGAGGGAAGAGGGTCAGAGGGAGAAGCAGACCCCCCGCCGAGCAGGGAGCCCGATGCGGGGCTCGATCCCAGGACCCTGGGGCCATGACCTGAGCCGAAGGCAGTCGCTTAACCGACTGAGCCACCCAGGCGCCCCTGTTTTATTTTATGTTTTTAAAGATTTTATTTATTTGAGAGAGAGAGCTTCAGACAGAGAGCATGAATGGGGGGGTAGAGGGAGGGGAAGGGAAGTGGACTCCCCGCCAAGCAGGGAGTCCGATGCGGGGCTCGATCCCAGGACCCCGGGATCATGACCTGAGCCGAAGGCAGACGCTTAACGACTGAGCCCCCCAGGCGCCCCTAAATACAAAGACTTAAAACGAAGAACCCTCTGTCCCTAAACTCAGACTGACGAGCAGTGGGCGTCCCGCACACTCACCCAGTCGTTTCTCACCATCTTCCTCAAGCCGTGCACGAGTGCCAGCTCCTCGGGGGCCATCTGCGCGCCGCCAGCGCCGGGGAGGGACAGAGGTCAGGCCGAGCTGCGCCTGGACGCTCCCCTGGCACAAACGACTGGCCACAACTCGAGCAGCCTCTGAGAGGGGAGGGCTGCCAGCCGCGGCCCCCACTGCACCCCCCCAGCCCGTTTCGGATGAAAACCAGTCACTGAGGGAGAGCACACCCCCCTCCCGACACCGCGGCTCTCTCGTGCCCCGAGGCCAGGTGCTCCGGCCACCACACTGCAGAAACCAGTCACCTAGCCTCCTTCTGAAAGTAGAGCAGCAAGAAAAACGGACAACACACAGCTTCTGCTGCGGGGGCTCTTTTCCAAACAGCCGCCTTGCGTTTTCAGTGGACGGGGGGCCCCCACAGCCCCCTCTCCCCCAGGTCCCATTTTTATGCTACATCTTCATTCACACGCTCCTAAGGCAAGAAAATCTGCACGGGCTACGAGGCCACGTCCCAGCCCACACGCACGGCGGCACCAGAGGTCAGAGTTTCCTACCAGGCTCTTCTCTTCTCTCCTCAGCGTGGTCCTTCCCCAGAGAGCATTGACGCCATCCACCGCCACCAGGAGGCGGAATGCCCCCGAACCGCTCTGACGCTTGAGCTCTTTGAGAACGATCCCAACGGCATCCGTGGCATTCTTCACCCGCGTCAGGCCCTGCAGGGAAGAGAGGCAGGGGCTTGCGGGCCCAGAGGACGCCTCCTCTGGAACGACACAGTACCCATCCCGTGTCTTCTTTATACCTGTTCAACCACTTCTCCCAGAGGACGGCCTTTCTCAGTGCTTTCTCGCTTATTCCAGACGTACTTCTCCTGAACTTTTATCTAAAAACAAAAATAAAAACCAGAGAAAGGCTATTTAGACTAAAGATGAACCCATCCCTAGCTGAGAAGGTAGGAGGATAAGGTTGTTAGGAGTCAGTTTTAATCTGTTTTTCAAGCCACGTGAGAGACTCCAGTAGAGAAGTGAATGCTTTCTAGCCCTTTTCTGCCTATGGCGTAAGAACAAAACCAGTGATGCATTCTGACTAGAAAGGTCCGGGATGAGGCCTTAGCATCCACAGGTTTAAGCTCCCAGGTGACTCTGATTTATATCCAGAGTTGAAAACTCCTGGCCTGGAGACTGTATCCAAGAATCACCAGAGCAAAGAATAACTTTACCCTTACATTTCTGATTGCATGAAAGACCTTATCTGGAGAAAATTCTATGGCTGGAAATGTGCTTTAGAGGATTTGAGGCTGTATCTTGGGGCAAGTCAGTGGATCCACGTGGCCTGGACTTCGCTGCTGGGAAGCCCCTCACTGCTTTGGGGACGGCTTCCTTCGCGGCTTTAGTTCGCACAGAGGAGTGAGTTCCAGGTCGTGACGCACTGTGCGTAAGACACAGGAGAGAAATACACAATGGCCTAGCGATCCCAGCTACAATATTAGCTTTCCAGTCTACCGTGCTCAAGGCACAAAGATGAAGTCTATTTAAGGACTGTCCAGCATCAAACTTCTGGGAGTCTAGTCACCTGACTCAAGAAACGCTCATTCGCAGTTTGGAAGTCCTTCAGCCAGCTCGAAGCCTCTACAGGTTGGTCGAAGCGCAGCTTGTTGTAGGCCGACTGCAGGAGACCCCGGCAGTTCTTCACCCAAAGATGAGCTAAAAAAAACAAACCAGGAAGGAAACCAGGCGGGAACTGACGGTATTCAACTCAGAACACTCTGGGCCTCTTTATGTTATGGGAAACGATGTTTGCTTCCCACAAACTGACTCCTGAGCGAAAAGGGCGAGAGACCCCGACCCCGACGTTCGCTTCCCACAGACAACTGACTCCTGAGCGACAAGGGGCATGCGACCCCGACCCTGATGTTCGCTTCCCACAGACAACGGACTCCTGAGCGACAAGGGGCGAGGGACCCCGACCCCGACGTTCACTTCCCACAAACTGACTCCTGAGCAACAAGGGGCGTGGGACCCCGACCCTGACGTTCGCTTCCCACAGACAACGGACTCCTGAGCGACAAGGGGCGAGGGACCCCGACCCCGACGTTCACTTCCCACAAACTGACTCCTGAGCGACAAGGGGCGAGGGACCCCGACCCTGACGTTCACTTCCCACAGACAACTGACTCCTGAGCGACAAGGGACGAGGGACTCCGACCCTGACGTTTGCTTCCCACAAACTGACTCCTGAGTGACAAGGGGCGAGGGACCCCGACCCCGACGTTCACTTCCCACAAACTGACTCCTGAGTGACAAGGGGCGAGGGACCCCGACCCCGACGTTCACTTCCCACAGACAACTGACTCCTGAGCGACAAGGGACGAGGGACTCCGACCCCAACGTTCGCTTCCCACAAACTGACTCCTGAGCGACAAGGGGCAAGGGACCCCGACCCCCAACCCTGCACTTGGAAATCTGCATATGACTTTTGTCCCCCCCAAACTGAACTCCTAATAGCCTATTGCTGACCAGAAGCCTTACTGATAGCAAAGTCGATGAGCTCTATGTACACCACACTGTATTCTTATAGCAGAGCAAGCTAGAGGAAGGGTGATATGACTCCAAAGATCATAAGGATGAGAAAATACATTTACGGTGCACTGTTCACTGAAAGACCCCTGCATGGAAGAGGACAGGCACAGTTTAAATCGTTCAAGAGTCAATTATGTATTTCTTTCTTTTTTTTTTTTTTAAAGATTTTATTTATTCATTTGACAGAGAGAGACACAGTGAGAGAGGGAACACAAGCAGGGGGAGCGGGAGAGGGAGAAGCAGGCTTCCCGCAGAGCAGGGAGCCCAATGTGGGGCTCGATCCCAGGACCCTGGGATCATGACCTGAGCCGAAGGCAGACGCTTAACGACTGAGCCACCCAGGCGTCCCTTCCTGGCAGTTTTTAAAGAGAGTCAGAAAAGGTGGATGCCCATGACGCTGAACACAACGGGGAGGGCTACATGCGCAGTATAAGGCTTTAAGTGTGTCAGATCCATGCTGACAAGTCTAGAATGCTGATAAACAGCGCCACGTCAAAGGCCTCCTAGGGACTCAAAACTGACTGATGGGAGTAAAGCCTGTGCTACCCTCTAAGGTGGGAGTTCAAGCTCTGGGGGTTTCATCCAAGTGAGGATTACTGGGCCAAAACACTTCTTTTCTTTTTAAAGGTTTATTTGAGAGCACGAGCACGTGAGCACACACGCAGGAGCAAGTGTGGGAGGGAGGGACAGAGAGCGCATCTCACGCAGAGCCCTGGCTGAGTGCAGGGCCCAACATGGGTCCGACCCCACAACCCTGAGATCAGGACCAGAGCCAAAACCAAGAGTTGGCCGCTCAACCGCCGGAGCCACCCGGACGCCCCCCAAATACTTCATTCTTATTATCAAAAGGCTCTCAGAAGGTTTCCACTGCACTTCTCTTGTTGCACTTGCTGACATCACATGCAACGGGCTTGTGACTACTGTGAAGTCAGGATGGGCGAGCTCCGCCCAGCTGTTCCTGTGCCATAGCCCAATGCCCGGGCCGCAACAGTGAGGAGAGGGCCTTCTTACCATCTGGAATGTGCAGAATCAGCCAGTCCTGTTTTGCACAGAAATGAATAACATGGCAAAGACTGAGGGTTTTTCCTGTCCCCGTCTCCCCATCTAAAGCACCTGTGGTTAAAGAAAACATCACCAAAAGGGTCACCTGGTCTATCAGCAAATGGCCCCTTCCCCCCTCCTCTTTCCCCTCATTGGTCAGGACGGCTCCAGCAGGCAGCAAAGGATACAGAGAACATACCGCACGGCTGGGTGAGCAAAATTGGTGTTTTTCAGGTAACGCAGAAGCTCTAGGGCTGGCTTCCTCACCATCAGGCAAGCTTCGTTGAATGTCCTCACCTGACAAAAAAAAGGAAGGAGGGCGGGGTGGGGCGTGGGGCACTGAGCCTAATACGGCGACCAGAGCGCCCAACTGCGCACTCAGGAGAGGCTGGGCTGGTACTGAGCTGGAAAATCTATCCACAGAATTCAGCTAAAACACCCAGTAACATAATAGGCACCTTCTGATGATTTCTGTTAATGAAGCCGAGATATATTACATCAGTAAACTGAAATCTACAAATAATCGATAGCCATCTTGTCACATAGCTAGTAAACCACTTAGGATTACCATCTTAAAAGAATGTAAAACGTTTAACTAAGTATCTGATACATAGTAAGTACTGAATAAATGTTAATTCTTTTAAATCTATTTTTAGCTCATTCTTCTAAGTATCTGGACTTTTCTCTAGAAACACATACATGGCAGCTCAGGAGCAGGTGTGACCGGGGGCCCCACAGCCCGGGGGCCACACTGGACGCCAGAGAACTGACACACAAGGTTCAATCCCTTTTTGTCACCAGGAATACTTTGGTGGAAAAATCTGGGAAGCACTGATACGTGTGACAGTAATTTGCAGATAAAGGATTTAATGATGTCTTTTAATGAGAACAAATACCTAACAAGTACTATTCACAAGTAAATAAGGATTAAAATAGTGTTGGTATTTTCTTTTTTAACGATTTATTTGACAGAGCGCAAAAGCACAAGCGGGGGACTGGGGGTGGGGCGGGGGAACCCAAGCGGACTCCCTGCTGAGCACGGAACCCGAACTGGGGCTCGATCCCACGAGCCTGAGATCATGACCTGAGCCGAAACCAAGAGTCGGAGTCTCAACCGACTGAGCCAGCCAGGCGCCCCAATAGTGTTGGAATTTTTAAAGAAATCCTAACCACACAACTGGATTGGAGAAGGACTTGACAGGCAAGTTCAAACTTAATGGAAAGTGAAACCTTCGAAAACATGATACAGATATTAAAACAGAAATGCCATATTAGGCAATATGACAGTGCTAAAATACACAAACAATGGGGAGGGAGTTGGCCTTCACGTAAATGGAAAGAATGTATGAGTAATACCCTCCAAAGCCCGGTGGTCAGGCCAGTCTGAAAGCAACTGGACATGGTTACAGTGCAGAAGCCAGAAGCTGCGCTGCATTTGCCAGGGGTCTAAGCACCATTACACGTGATTTCTTCTGGTTGCATCCCATTTCCAAATTTAAGTACCCCCACCCCAATTTAACAGTTTTGATGACAAGTCTAGAATTAGCTCCCTTACTGGTGTCTCATGTAATCTCTTGAAATAAAGGACACGGAAGGAGTGTGATCCTCTGGCTCTGAAGCTAAAAATCACCTGCACAGACCAGTTTGCTATTTCAGTGAGAAGGAACCATCTCTGAGGCTGACAGGAATTCAGCAGGAGTGAGTCAAGAGAACCAATTATGCCAACAACCATGCTTGCAGTTGATCCTGAATTCTTTCAATGGCTATAAAGCAACCCAAGATTAGAGGTTTGGGTTGAAGTTATAGCCACAAAACTACATTTTCTGAAAATCCATGAGAATGAAGAACAATAATGCATCTAAGTCCAAATATCACTTCTATTTGGCTCAGGAATAGATCATGATTTTGTTTTTTCTACAGCATGCTAATTATTTTCACGGTATTATGCTAAGGCAAATATTAAATTCATTATAGACAATTATTTGAATGCCATAGGTTCTAGAAATCTGTCAGGTGGGGAACAAGGAAAATTGCAGGATACTATTTATCTATGATTATTGTGCCTTCAATGGTGAGCCACAAATACACAGACTTAAAGTAATTATAGGAACAGCACTATTTACAAAGATAATCAATAGCCAAATTCATCTGTTTTAGATTCCAATTTCATCTGTTATAGTTTCGTACTCATTTAATCCCACCCTCTGCCTGCAACAGCGTGTGTCCCGAGCTCCCTCGGATCCCGTCCGGTTTTGAGCACCTGCATGCCGAAGCGAGGAGGCAGGCCGTGGGGGAAGACCGTCCTGAGGTCCTGGAGGGGAATGCGGTAGTGCCGGCCCTCATGCTGCTCCCCGTGCCTGGCCTGGGAAACAAAAATGCCGACAGCTACAACGGGGCCACAAAAGGACAGGCACTTTACAAAAGTGGGAAGGGCCGGCGGGACCATATTAAGGACTGACTGGAATCTCTCCGGGCTAGAAAAGATGTCTTTCATTTCTTATCTTAGACAAAAAATGCTGGTGGTTGTCCTCAAATCCACAGTGTGTCTATAAAGCGGCTGTTGGCTCCAGGACGAAGCCAGTTGCTCAGCAACGTAAACCTGCATGTGGAGGTAACAGACAATTCCTGCCATCTGGATTCTTCTGCGCTGTGTATGGAGATGCTCCGGTCATGTGACGAGATCATCTGCACACCACTGTTTCCATAGAAACCCCAGAGGAACTGGCCAAAAAGGGACTAGGATTTCAAGGAAAACTGAAAGACACTTCAGTGACTTCCCTCATTCAATTTAGTTTATGCTTCTGAAGTAGGTGAGCGCCAGAGACATCACGACCCCTCCCACTCCCCCTGGAGCTGGTGTCCTGGGTACTGAGTTCCGGCCTCCCTTCCGCGTGCACAGTGCAGGTGAAGGTGGGGCAGGTGCAAGAAGGGAGAGGGAGGTGACCGGCTCCCTTCACGTTTATGCCCAGACCACACGACTACTGTCATGGGGGAGAGGCTGGGGAAGGAGAAAATGCAACACTGGATGCTAACCAGAACCCTGGCTTCTGCTGACAAACCTCACTTTCAAGGCTGTTCTCACGAAATCAGGTTCGTTCCCCTCCACACACTAGGGAACCCACCTAGAAAGGTGGAAAATAGCACCAGACTGGCCAACAGGAGAACTGGGTTCTCTAGCTGCCCAGCCACGTGATCCTGGGCAAGTTGACTTTTTTAAGGGCTGGTTGACGACAGCTGGCTACCCATTTTTGTAAATAAGCTTTTATTTGTCTTATATATTTATTATTTTAGTTATAATTATTTATGTAGTAATTATTATTTTTTAAAGCCCCACCCACTTGTTTATGGCAGAGCTAAGTAGCTGTGACAGAGACCACTTTGGCTCCTAAACCTAAAATATCGACTATCTGGTCTGTAAGGAGAAAAGTCTGCCAACCCACCCTACAGTAAGATCAATAACTACCACACGTAACTTCTAAGGAATTGACCCGCTTTGTGCCCGACGAAATCCTGGGCACGAGTGGCCTTCAGTGGCAGGGGCTAAATCCGGTGTGGACTGGCCTGAGGTTTTTGTTCCCACGGCCTCGGACAGGGAGGAGGCTGATGTGGGCTCCAGAACGCTGTCTTGGGTGCAATGTCTGACTACAGGCAGATCTGCTTTGCGTCTCTGGGTTTCGGTTTTCCTGATATGTAAAATGAGAGCAACACAAATTATAAGGCCTACAAAAACGTCTACATACACACTAGCAACTCACCGGGTCATCCTCACTGGTGCAGGAAGTGGCTCTGGGGCTCTCATCTGGAACCTGGTTATCCAGGTGAGCAGCAAGGCTTTGGGGGGCCTGGGGCTCCCCGTGCAAAAAACGTCCAGGGTCCAACTATAAAAGAAATCATTTTCATGTTTTGGAATTAGCAGGCGCTTTTTTTAAAAAGATTTATTTAGGGACGCCTGAGTGGCTCAGTTGGCTGAGCATCTGCCTTTGGCTCAGGTCATGATCTTAGGGTCCTGGGGTCAAGCCCTGCATGGGGTTCCCTGCTCGGTGGGGATTGTGTTTCTCCCTCTCCCTCTGTCCCTCCTCCCTGCTTGTGCTCGCTCTCAAATAAATACAGTGTTAAAAAAAAAATAAAGATTTATTTATTTGACAGAGAGCATGATGAGCAGAGGGGAAGAGGCAGAAGCAGGCTCCCCGCCGAGCAGGCAGCCCGATGCAGAACTCGATCCCAGGACCCTGGGATCACGATCTGAGCCGAAGGCAGACGCTTAACTGACTGAGCCACCCAGGCAGCCCTGCAATTAGCAAGCTTTTTATGCCTGCTACAAAACTGAGGTTTTAAGGCCCATCTACAACAGGGAAACTGTCACTAATACACAGTTTAGTGTCATGTCCAAGGAACCGTTATTTTTACAATTCCCTATGTCCAATCACGTTGTCCATCCTCTGAATCTGCTGCAGCCTGCCTGGCTGTGGCCGAGCTCTGTCCCACGCGGAAGCAAAGCCATCTGCTAGAGAAGGTTCAGGGGCCGGGCACGGCCACCGGCAGCCTGGAGCGGGCCCCGTCCTCCTGCGCTCTGGCCCACGGCCGTGGACGGCAGCCAGACGGCCATCACAGCCACCTCTGTCCTCACGGGGTCCGTGCAGGTATTTGACAGATATCATGACAGGCCCGCAACCCTTTTCTTGCTGGCTGTGCCCTGGAATAAGACTCTCTGATTAAGGACAGGGAATGAGGGAGCCTCCGGCTAAGTGAGAGAAACTGCTCGACTGGCAGCTCAGTAAACTGCACACGGGAACCCGGAACTGAGTGGTTGGGGTGTGGGATTTCAGGAGACAAGGCTGAGAAAATGCTACCTGGAGAACCCCCTCAAAACTGAGCTGAAGGATACAGGCCTCATGTAGAAAGGAGAAGATGGCAGCACTGTATGGCTAGGAAACAGAGTTTTTGAAGAACTAGAAAGGCAGGTGAAGTCAGCACAATGGCCTTGATTCTCATGCCGAGTCTCTGAGACCTACCTTGACGGTAGCTGGGAATCAGCCATGCTTTTTCTTTTTATATTATTTATCTATTTTAAGTCATCCTTACAACCCAATGTGGGGCTATAACCCACGACCCCGAGATTAAGAGTCACACACTCTCCCGAATGAGCCAGCCTGGTGCCCTTCAGCCACGCTTTCTGATTAGCTGGGGTTAAACATTTTATTAGGGAGGACAAATCTTTTGGACTAGGAAAGATGAAGAGTCAAGATTTAGCGGTGAAAATACCAGTTAGAAAGTTGTTATAGAACTTTTTTTTTTTTTAAGATTTTATTTATTTATTTGACAGACACAGCGAGAGAGGGAACACAAGTAGGGGGAGCGGCAGGGAGAGGGAGAAGCAGGCTTCCTGAAGAGTAGGGAGTGAAAGTCGTTATAGAACTTAAATGGGTATAATTTCTATGAGCAAAAGAATTGTTTAAATGTTAAAAGCAACATGCTGACACAGTACCCCAACGTGATGGACCGTCACCCCATGTCCACCCCAAACCATCTCAGAAACGTAGCAACAACAAGAACAAAACAACATCTACGACACCTGGGACACCTGGGTGGCTCAGTGGGTTAAGGGTCTGCCTTCGGCTCAAGTCATGATCCCAGGGTCCTGGGATCGAGTCCCGCATCGGGCTCCCTGCCCAGTAGGGAGCCTGCTTCTCCCTTTCCCTCTGCTGCTCCCCCTGCTTTGCTCTCTCTCTCTCTGACAAATAAATAAATAAAAATCTTAAAAAAAAAAAAAAAAAAAAAGAACCTCTGCAACACCCATAGCCACGTTGGTGGTGCTGAGCCAATGAGAGCCCGGGGTCTGGGGCATCAGCGCAGGAGTCTGAACGCAACGCCCCAGAGCTGCTCAGTTTGCTCCATTCTACCGAAGACAAAGCATCAGGTCTTTACAAAAAAAAGCAGCAGATAAAAAATTAAAGATATTCAAGGGCCACAAGGTGGTGGTATTTCTACACAAATCCTGGTTGGTTTTTTTTTTTTTTTAAGTTAAATGCCTTTTGCAGCAAATTAAGACCTAGCAAAATGGATCCTTACTTCTTACAACGTTATATACGGCACCACCCAGATAGTCTTGTGTTTCCGGGGAAAACCACCGTGTGTACCATTGGCCCTGCATAGCTCTGGAGTGAGAACCAGGCAGTTCCCGAAAGAACAGCAGTCGTGACCCCATCAAGGTTACTTTAATTCAATCTACAAAAAGCACAAAATTCTTCCCACTGACTCCTCGCTGCAGTTTGGACTCAGGTCGTTCTCGTCTGCCATTAAGAACAGATTTTAGCCTTTTAATGGAAATAGCTGAGGCCCGAATCTATCCCTCTGTTGATCCTTGCTCTTTTTTCATTTTATTTCTTAACCATGGTTATTTTACCTCTACAAGTTTTATCATGAACCCCTGGGAAAAAGAGGAGTCCTACAGAAGGAAGGGATCCTCCTCTAGGCGGTCTAATCCGTCCCAAAAGGATGAGATGGAAGTGACGAGTCCTGCCGGGGCTCTCGCCTTTCGGGATCGAGTCTGGGGCTGCTCTCTGCAGGCCCTGTGAGCCCAGGGTACCCGGGGCTGGCACAGCACTGATTCTCCTACTGGCTTCTGACGTCCTGGACAAGGACCACAAAAGGCTACAAAGCGCAGCGCTCGAGGCCACAGGCTTTGCAGTGAGACAGCCTGGGCTCTACGAACCTCACAGAATGTTCCTGCAGGCAATTTACTTAGCCTTGCTAACCCTCAGTTTCTGTACCTGTGAAACAAAGGTATTTCCTACTTGCTTCCTACTTGGACATGACGATTTAAAGAGATAAAGCACTTCGCAATGTGCCTGGCACCTAATAAAGCCCAACAAATCATAACCATTAATGTGAAATGAGTCATCTTAGAATCCGGAGTACCTGTCCCATGGAAGGTATTGAGAAAATATCTGCTCAATGAATGAAGTAAAGCAACACAAGGTCCTTTTTATACATGATTTTACTATTTTATTCAACTATCAGATGCTAAAAGTCTAAAGAAGCCACTTCTTTTTATTTTAAATACTTCATTAAGGGAGGATAACCATTAATCCAATTAGATGATGACAAAGGTTAATAAAGATAACTGCAATCAAGCTTATTTAGCTATTTCTTTATTTTATTTTTAAAAGATTTTATTTATTTATTTATTTATTTTTAAGATTTTATTTATTTGACAGAGAGAGAGACAGCGAGACAGGGACCACAAACAGGGGCAGTGGGAGAGGGAGAAGCTGGCTTCCTGTGGAGCAGGGAGCCCGATGCGGGGCTCGATCCCAGGACTCTGGGATTATGACCTGAGCCGAAGGCAGACGCTTAATGACTGAGCCACCTAGGCGCCCCCCCCCCCTTTTTTTTTTAAAGATTTTATTTATTTATTTGAGACAGAGAGAATGAGAGAGAGCACATGAGAGGGGGGAGGGTCAGAGGGAGAAGCAGACTCCCTGCCAAGCAGGGAGCCTGATGTGGGACTCGATCCAGGGACTCCAGGATCATGACCTGAGCCAAAGGCAGTCGCTTAACCAACTGAGCCACCCAGGCACCCCCAGGCACCCCTTTATTTATTTATTTGAGAGAAAGAGAGAGAGAGAGCCTGGGAGAGGGGAGGGTCAGAGGAACGAGCAGAAGCAGACTCCCTGCTGAATAGGGAGCCTGATGTGGGACTCAATCCTATGATTCCAGGATCATGACCTGAGTTGAAGGTAGTCACTTAACCAACTGAGCCACCCAGATGTCCCTAGCTATTTCTTTTTTAAATGTTAATTTTCCAATGACGGTACATCCCCAAGCCCCATTATTGTACTGAGGGCTGTCACTCGCAGACTTTTAGGGCAGAGGGATGGAGTTGTGGTGTCCTCTCAAGTAAAATTAAATTAAAGCACTCGAGGCGCCTGGGTGGCTCAGTTGGTTAAGCGACTGCCTTCGGCTCAGGTCATGATCCCAGGGTCCTGGGATCGAGTCCCACATCGGGCTCCCCGCTCTGCGGGAAGCCTGCTTCTCCCTCTCCCACTCCCCCTGCTTGTGTTCCCTCTCTCGCTGTGTCTCTCTCTGTCAAATAAATAAATAAAATCTTTAAAAAAAAAAAAAAGCACTCGACAGCAGAGGTTCTCCAGAGCATGCTATTCTGGATACAGCGAATCATCTAGAAACAAGAATTCTACCTAAAGACAGTCTGCACAAAGCTGTGAGGTCAGCCAGGACTCACCTGCCGGGCCCCGGAGACAAGCCTTGTCATCCTTTTCAGCATCGTGCTATGATCTCAAGCCAGGTGAAGAGGCAAGCCGAAATCACGCAACGGATTTGCACGATGGACTCCTACCTACAGTACAAAGAGAACACCTATAAATTGACCGAAACAAAAAACAAAACAAAAAAAGAGCAGAAAACACAAGTAAGACATTTCATAGAACAGGAAACAAATGGCTAGTAAACCCATGAATAGATTTTCATCCTCATTACAAGTCAGGGAACTGATGAGACGCCATTCAGCCACGGTGTTGGGAAAACTGAGAAAGAGACAGGAAATGCGCCAGAGGCCATGTAGCACGGGGGGGGGGGGGGGCACTGTCCGGGGGACAGATGGGGACGTGATTGGGGAGCACTGATGAGACACTGCTGGGGGGGCACTGTCGGGGGGCCACTGTCTGGGGGTGGGATAGACATACATGTAATAAAACTGAAGGAGAAAGGCAGAAGGACAGCACGTGGAGAATGGGGCTTCCTCTCAGGGAGGAGGTAAGGGGGAAGGCTGGGCAGGGCACACAGCGAGACTGGGAATGCGCTATTTTTAACGCTGGGTAATGGGTACAGGAGTTTTAGTTTACTAATTTTATATTATGTGTGTTATACATATTCATTTGTATGTTGAAAATATTTCATAAAAAACCCCCTAATCTCGCGGCACCTGGGTGGTTCCGATGGTTAAGCGTCTGCCTTTGGCTCAGGTCATGATCTCAGGGTCCTGGGATCGAGCCCCACATCGGGCTCCTGGCTCAGCGGGGAGCCTGCTTCTCCCTCTCCCTCTGCCTCTCCCCCTGCTCGTGCTCTCTCTCTCTGTCTCTGTGTCTCAAATGAATAAATAAAATCTAAAAAAAAAAAAAAGTTAAAAAAAAAAACAACCCTAATCTCTTGAGAGCTAAAAGATGTTTAAAATACTTAAATGCAACTCTCAATATTCAGTAGTGATAACATGCCTAAATCTAATCTCCAGGTAATTATTGCTTCATTTTGGCTCATCATTTTCACCTCTCTTCCACCCCAAATCTTTGGCCGGCAGCAGCAACAGAGGTGTGCCATTTATTCGGCTGTTACTGAGCACGTGCTGCGTCGGGCCCTGTGAGTAAGTGAGTGAACAAAGCTGGACGGTCCCTGACCCAGGGCGCTTACCAGTAGTCAAGAGAAGACACAAAGTGGTTTGAATTCCATCTCCATTTAGTTTCCAAGTCTACTTCTCGATGAAGATGCCAATGCATTCCTTAATTCAGGCATTCAAGGCATGTGCTTCCATGGAACACGCAGCGGTCACCCAGCCTGACCTGCCCCGTCCCCCTGTGGCATTCCAGGGCTGCTGTGCTGTGTGGGAGAACCCCAGGCCACCAGCAGCAGTCCCCAGCAAGAGTTAGGGGGAGGGCTAACTGGGCATAAAATGCACCACTGCTCTATGGCTGAGAAATTTGAGAAATGCTGAGCAGCTATTTATTTCTTGAAGACAACATATATTAGCATAAAGTCTTTGAAAAAACTAAAGTTACTTCATTTTAACCCAAATTCTCTTGGTCTTTGAATCCTTGGAACTGCACTGTTGCAAAATACTCTCTCATTCTCCCGGATGCTAGTGGAGTAAGGAGGTGGCTGTGAGTGCAGGCCCAGGCCTGGGGATGAAGTCCTATTAGCCCACAGGCAGAGGAAGGGTCCCCTGTGTTCCCTGCATGCTATCTGCTCTCCTTAACTCTGCCCTGCACCTTCTCCACTGCTGTCCCACTCAGCCTGCCAGCACCACCGGCCGCCAGCCAGGAGCGCAGAGAAGAGCTGAAGGGCAGGCAGGGGACTGCTGTCCTCAGCAAGGCCTGCTCGCCCGCTGCTCGCCCGCAGCTCTCAGAGCAGCTGTCTGGGCACCTGGACTTCTGGAGAGTTCCCAACAGCCCTAGAACGGGGGAGAGTGGGTCACTGGGCCTGAACTATTTATACACACAGCATGGCTTAGGCTGAACACTTGCTCTCCCTTCTCAGAGTCGGGCATTTCAGTACCCGCCAGGCCAACGATGACTACATGACCAGCGCCCAACCCCAGGCACTGAGACTCCCTGGAAACTGAGTTTCACTGGCTGGCACCGTTTCACGCGTGTTGTCACAATTTGCTGCTGACATCATTGCGTCCTGTGGGATTCTAGTGGGAAAGGACTCTTGAAGCTTGTACCCGCTTTCCTCCACCCTGCCCGATGTGCCTTTCCCTTTGCTGACCTGCCACCGTCCCCTTTCCCTGTAATAAATCACAGCCGTAAGTAGGACTATGTGCTGACTTCCAAGTCCTCCTAGGCCATCAGATGGTGGGAGTGGTCTTAGCAACTGATGACACAACACCCAACATCCACCACCGCCTGGTACCCAATACCACCTGACGCTGACCACCACCTGGCGCCCAACATCACCCAATGCCCATCTCCAACCAGTTCAATTTTCTTCATCTCGGCTCTTCTCAATCCTCCCCTACTTAAACCACCTCAGCTCCCTGCCCCAGCACTGTCTTCCCCCATCCATGACAGCTAACTGCCAACACCAATTCTAACCCTCCACATCAGCTCATCTCCAACTCCGAGCCCTCCACTCAACCTCAACTTTCTCTACTCCAAAACTACTTATGACCTGATGTGACTCCAACAATGTCTGGCCCGCCCAACCCTGCTTCCCCAGTCTTCCCAATGCATTCCAATGCAGACAGCTGTGGGCTGGCTGTATCTTTGAAGGGGGGATGGGTCCTGGAGAGAAAAAAGCAGATGACAGGGTCCTGAGGTCAATTCTTCCCATAGGTGTGCCTGTGGTCATTGGGGCCATTATTCCGCCATGTTTTAGATATTATGGGAAATGCTGGTTAGGAAAATGTGATTAGCTCTCTATCCCAGGACACTACCATCTTGTATCCATATTACAACAATTAGTCTACCAGTTTCCAGCCATGAACTTCTCCATCCATTCTTTCCACTAAAGTCTTGCTTAAAATCCTTCAATATTTCCCCGCGGCTTTTTAAAGGTAAAGGCAACACACACACAAATAATAGAAGTTACTTTAGGGGCGCCTGGGTGGCACAGTTGGCTGAGCGTCTGACTCTTAGTTTTGGCTCAGGTCGTGATCTCATGGTGGTGAGATCGAGCCCCATGTCTGCTTTAGAGTCTCTTCCTGTCCCTCTGCCCCTCCTGCTTATGAACATGCTTGCATGCTCTCTCTCTCTCTCTCAAATAAATAAATAAATATTTAAAAAATGTTAATTACTTTAAAAACAAGGGGGTTAGGTGGGGAATCTTAAAAGTTTGATCTCAAATCAAACAACCTGGACTAAACCATGTTTCTCCTTGTCTTTTAAAATACCCGTTTGCAGGGGTGCCTGGGTGGCTCAGTTGGTTAAGCGACTGCCTTCGGCTCAGGTCATGATCCTGGAGTCCCGGGATCGAGTCCCACATCGGGCTCCCTGCTCGGCAGGGGGTCTGCTTCTCCCTCTGCCCTCTTCCCTCTCGTGCTCTCTGTCTCTCATTCTCTCTCTCTCTCAAATAAATAAAATCTTTAAAAAAAAAAATACCCGTTTGCAGAATAAATCTTATTGACAGGCCACATGTAAGGAGAAGAGAGGAATATTTGCTGATTCCACTTTTTAGGGCATATACAAATCAGGGCAGTGCAAGATAAAGGCTCACAGCCACCAGTACTAATTTCTCCTTTCAGGTTTTCCATGTCCTTTGCAGGAGCACAGATTAGACATATGGCTTATTACTAGAAGGTAGGTATGGGGAGAGAGTTCCTATGAGAACAGACTGATGGTACAAGATGAAAAGAATTATGGGGATGGACGGTGGTAACAGCTGCACAATGATGTGGGTGTGACCTCATGGAACCGCACACTTAAAAATTATGGTAAATTTCACGTTCTGCATATTTTACCACAACAAAACAAATGACTGATGGTAAAATCAAAGATAAACCAAAGGTAGATTGTCCACTTCTCTTCCAAGACAGAAGAGTCCTCTCTCCGATCCCATGCTTTGTTTTAAATGGGTATGAAACAAACAAATCCCAGAGACGAGTCATTTCCTTAGTCTTTAAGCCATCTGAAGATTTGCCAGGGGCACCTGGAAGGGATACTTGCTCACCACTGTATTTGAAGTTTTGCCACTACTCTGATGAAAGTTAGAGTCTTCTTTCTAAAATAAAAGTCTTCTCACATAGGAAGCGCAAATGCATACTGAGACGGAAATCAGAAAAGGCCCGTACCAAATCTAGAAAGGTATCCCAAAGACTATATGCTAGACTAAGACTTCAGGGATCACAAAAATCAGTTTTTCGAATTTAACTTGTACTGGAGGTCACTGCAGAGCCACCTGCCGTTGAAAGAAAAACTCCGCGTGCCCTTTCCCCAGGGCTCCCCGGTGGTCACAGGACGCACTGCAACCGCACGCCCAGACGCAGATGTCCACAGAGCTCATGTGCAGGACATTTCCATCACCTCAAGCATCTCCTCAAGGATCCCTCATGTTGTCCTTTCCGAGTCTCCCCCACTTTCCTCCCCCTGCTTAACCCCTGATGACCACTCATCTGTTCTCCATTGCTGTGATTTTGTCATTTCAAGGATGTTATATGAATGAAATAGCACGGTATGTTGTCCATCATCGACGGCCTGAACATGTCCAGTCAGGGGGAACTCAAACACAGGCCACATGGTTTTCAGACAGCTTTTCTGGAAAATTCTTTCACAATCTGAGCTGAAATGTCTCCCTGCAGCTTCCATTCACTGTCCCAGTCCTTCTCTTGGGTTCTACAAGCCATTTTCCACATGATGAACTGAAGGTAGTTAGTTATGTGCTCAGTTTTTTCTTTTCCTGGCTAAATGCCTACAGCTTTTTAAAGCAATCATTACACAATACAAGTCCCTTCCCCACATAACTTATCAATACTCTTTAGGTATGACCTATCATTTTTAGATTTTCTATTTTAAGAGTGACTATTTTTTTTTAAATATTTTATTTAATTTATTTGACAGAAAGAGCAAGAGAGAGCACAAGCAGGGGGAGGAGCAGAGGCGGAGGGAGAAGCAGACCCCCCTGCTGAGCAGGGAGCCTGATGCAGGACTCGATCCCAGGACCTGACCCGAAGGGAGACGCTTAACCAACTGAGCCACCCAGGCGCACCAAAAGTGACTTTTTAAATGTTCTATCACATCATTGTTTCATTGAGAATGCAGTTCATTAAAATCATCAGTTCTCTTTTTTCTTTTTTAAAGATTTTATTTAATTGACAGAGAGAGAGAGAGAGTGAGAGCAGGAACACAAGCAGGGGGAGTGGGAGAGGGAGAAGCAGGCTTCCTGTCGAGCAGGGAGCCCGATGCGGGACTCGATCCCAGGACCTTGGGATCATGACCTGAGCCGAAGGCAGACACTTAACGACTGAGCCAGCCAGGTGCCCCATCAGTTCTCTTAAAAAAAAAAAAAAAAAAAAAGTTACTTATCAAAATCCCAGCAACATTTTTTATGGCAATTGTCAAGCTGATCTCAAAATTCATATGGAAACTCAATAGACCTATAAAAGCATAAATAACCTTAAAAAAAAAGGAACAAAGTTGGAGGATTCCGTTTCCTGATTTCAAAACTTACTACAAAGCTACAGTAATTAAGACAGTTGCTATTAGCATATGTCTATAGATTACATGCGTCTGACCACATCCATGAGTCAGTGGGATAGGGCTGAGAGTTCAGAAAGAATTCCTTATGTCCCAATCAGTTGATTTTCAACACAGGTGTCAAGACAATTCAATGAGGGAAAGAAGAATGTTTTCAACAAATGGCACTGGGACAACTGGATATCCACAGGTAAAATAATTAAATTGAAGTGGGTATTTACCCAAAGAATACAAAAACACTAATTCAAAAAGATACATGCCCCCCTATGTTTACTGCTGCATTACTTAAAATAGCCAAGATAAGGAAACAATCCACATGTCCAGTGATAGATGTGGGGGGTGTGTGTGTGCGTGTGTATAATGGACTATTAGTCATAAAAAGGGATGAGGTCTTGTCATCTGCAACCATATGGATGGACCTAGAGTGTTATTATGCTAACTGGATATGTCAGAGAAACACAAATATGATTTCGCTTATATGTGAAATCTTAAAAACAAAACAAATGAATAAACAAACAAATAAGCAGAAACGAACCCATAGAGAACAAACTGATGATTGCTGGAGAGGGGGTCAAGGGATGAGCAAAATAGGTAAAGGGGAGTGGGAGATATAGGCTTCCAGTTATGGAATAAATAAGTCACAGGACTAAAACATACAGCACAGAGGGACACAGTCAATGATAGGTTGTATGGTGACAGACAGTAGCTACACTTGTGGTGAGCACAGAATAACGTATAAACTTGGGGTTGGCTCAGTCAGTTAAGCGTCTGACTAATGATTTCAGCTCAGGCATGATCTCAGGGTCGTGGGATGGAGCCCGTTGTCGGGTTCCACACTCAGCATGGAGTCTGCTAGAGATTCTCTCTCCCTCTCTCCCTCCCTCGCCCCCTGCTCGTGCTCTCTCTCCCTGAAATGAATCTTAAAAACAAACGAAAAGCTGGGGCGCCTGGGTGGTTCAGTCGTTAAGCGTCTGCCTTCGGCTCAGGTCATGATCCCGGGGTCCTGGGATCGAGCCCCACTTTGGGCTCCCTGCTTGGCAGGAAGCCTGCTTCTCCCTCTCCCACTCCCCCTGCTTGTGTTCTCTCTCTCGCTGTGTCTCTCTCTGTCAAATAAATAAATAAATTCTTAAAAAAAAAAACAAACGAAAAAAACCTTGTTGAATCATTATCATGTACATCTGAAACTAAGGTAACTGTGTCAACTATACTTCAACTAAAAAAAAAACAAAAACAAAATTCAATAAGGACAAAACTAAAAATCAAAGCCTGGTTCTCCCTAAGTATTTTATCTTTTGGAGAATGATAGTACTATTTGTTTCCTGCATGAGCCAGCAATCAAATAGTCACTTTTGAAACTCTCGTTTTCCTTTGCCTCAAAAAAACAAAAAACTTAAATTGCACCCCTACCTCACATCATACACAAAAAGTAACTCAAAGAGATCATAGCTCTAAATGGAAGTGCTAAAACAATAAAACTCTTAAAAGAAAACATAAGAGCAAATCTTTGTGACCTTGTATCAGACAATGATTTCCTAGTGATACCAAAAGCTAAAGTGAACAAAAATAGATAGATACTTGGACTTTATCAAAATTAAGAATTTCTGCTTCAAAGGATACCATGAAGAAAGTAAAAGACAAAGTCTAGAATGGGAGAAAATATTTGCAAATCATATCTGATAAAGGACTTGTATCCATAATATATAAAGAACTCTTTACAACTCAACAATAAAAAGACAACCAACTCAAAACAGGCAAAGAATTTAAACAGACATTTCTCCAAATAAGATATATAATGGCCAATAAGCACTTGAAAAGATGTTCAATGCCACAAGTCAGTAGGAAAATGCAAATCAAAAACAGATTGTGATATACTTCATGCTCACAAGTATAGCTAAAGTCAAAAGAACAGACAATAGTAAGTGTTGCGGAGAATGTAGAAGAACTGGAATCTTCATACATTGCTGGTGGGACTGTAAAGTGGTACAGCTACTTTGGAAAGCAGTTTGGTAGCTCCTCCAAAGATTAAACACATAGTTTCCAAATGACCTAGCAATTCTCCTATAATTTCTTGTATATCCAAGAAAATGAAAACATATGTACACACAAAAACTGTTCACAAATGCTCACAGCAGCAATATTCCTAAGAGCCAAAACGTGGAAACAATCTAAATGTCCATCACCGATGAATGGATAAACCAAGTTCGTGTAGCCATACAGCGGAATACTATTCAGCACTAACAACAGATGAAGTTCTGATAAATGCTACAACATGGGTGAATCTTTACATGAAGAAAAAGGCTATCAGAAAAGATCACCTGTAATATAATTCTAATTATTTGAAATGTCCACCAAAGGTAAATCTATTGAGACAGTAAATTAGATTAGTGGTTGCCAGGGACTGGGAGAGGGGAGAATGGAGAGTGACCACTGATGGGTTTCTCTTTGGGGTGACCAGGATGTTCTAACATTAGCTAGCGATAGTGATTACGTAGCTCTGTGAATGTACTAAAAACCCACTGAATTGTATACTTTAAAGATACTGATTTCATGGTTTGTGAATCTTAATGAAGCCATTATTAAAAAATGTTGCTATGTATGGGGGCACCTGGGTGGCTCAGTCATTAAGCATCTGCCTTCGGCTCAGGTCATGATCCCAGGGTCCTGGGATTGAGCCCCACATCGGGCTCCCTGCTCTGAGGGGAGCCTGCTTCTCCCTCTCCCACTTCCCCTGCTTGTGTTCCCTCTCTTGCTATGTCTCTCTCTCTCAAATAAATAAGTAAAATCTTTAAAAAAAAAAAAAATGTTGCTATGTAGCCATAACAAAACAGCAACAGCAGAAACCGCCACGATTAGTTTAGTCCTGATTACTCTACGTCCGGCAATGTGCTGCAGACATTACATGCTGTGTCATTTTATCATCACAGCATCATTTTTAAGCACTGTACCAGCTGTCGCTGTGTAACAGACCACCCCAAAACTCAGTGGCTTCAAACAATATCTTGTTATTATTGCTCACAAGTCCGTAGCTCCAGGCTTGTTAATTCTTTGTTCTGGATCAGGTCTGGCTATCTCTGGTGGGCTTCTGCATGCATCTAGGGTTGGCTAGCTAGGCAAGGTCGTCTTAGCTGGGGTGACTGACTCTGCTCCACATTGTCTCTCATCCTGTGGCAGTGTGACCTGACTTGTCATAGCAGTGGCAAAGGTCCCAGAGAGCTAAAACACTAAAGATCTCTTCCAACCTGGCTCAGAGCCAGCAGTCGGTCACGTTCTAATGCAGCGCATTACAGTTTCGGGGCGGGGGAGGGAAGCACACTTGACCTCTCTATTTAAGGAGCCAGAAAACTCACAACTCTTCTGACACATGGAAACCACTGTACTGTTAAAAAATGGAGACTCTCGCATGCAAACATGGTTGTTGGACTTAAGAGCCTCCATTCTTATCACTATACCATGTTCTTCCTAGGTGGCCTCCATCATTTATCTGTGCAGCTATTTGTTGATTTTGATCTTAGCAAAGTAATTATTAAAATCCATTTTATTAATATTGAACCTTTTTTCAGTTTGTAGGTGTCTTCTATGTAATAGAAATTTTTGTAAGTACACAGTTTTTTTTTTTTAAAGATTTTATTTATTTATTTGAGAGAGAGAGAGAATGAGAGAGAGCACATGAGAGGCGGGAGGGTCAGAGGGAGAAGCAGACTCCCTGCCAAGCAGGGAGCCCGATGCGGGACTCGATCCAGGGACTCCAGGATCATGACCTGAGCCGAAGGCAGTTGCTTAACCAACTGAGCCACCCAGGCGCCCTGTAAGTACACAGTTTTTAACATTTAGTTATAAAGTTAACCAATGAGAACTAGAAGTTGTTTCGATAAAATTCTAAATCAGAAATTACGGAACATTTTCTTGCACCATACACAAAAAATAAACTCAAAATGGATTAAAGACGTAAATGTGAGAACTGAAACCATAAAAATCCTAGAAGAGAGCACAGGCAATAATTTCTCTGACATTGGACATAGCAACATTTTTCTAGATTTGTCTCCTGAGGCAAGAAAAACAATAGCAAAAATAAATTGTTGGGACTACATCAAAATAAATAGCTTCTGCACAGCAAAGGAAACAATCAACGAAACTAAAAGACAACCTACTAAATGGGAGAAGATATTTGCAAATAATATATCCTATAAAGGGTCAGGATATAAAGAACTTCTACAACTCAACACCAAACCAAACCATACAAAACAAAAAAACCCAATCAATTAAAAATTGGCAGAAGACATGAACAGACATTTCTCCAGAGAAGACCTCCAGATGGCCAACAGACCCATGAAAACATGCTGAGCATCACTCAGCATCAGGGAAATGTAAATCAAAACCACAATGACGTACGACCTCACACCTGCCAGAATGGCTAAAACCAAAAGCACAAGAAACAGCAAGTGCCGGCGAGGCTGTGGAGAGAAAGGAACACCCTCGAGCACGGTTGATGGGAATGCAAGCTGGTGCAGCCACTGCGGAAAACAGCATGGAGGTTCCTCAAAAAATTAAAAATAGAATTACCATATGATCCAGTAATTCCACTACTGGATATTTACCCAAAGAATATGAAAACACTTATTCGAAAAGATACATGCACCCCTATGTTTATTGCATTACTTACAGTAGCCATATTATGGAAGCAGCGCAGGTGTCCCTTGAAAGATGAATGAATAAAAATGTGGAAGGTGCGTGTGCACACACACAGGAATATTACTCAACCATCAAAAAGATGAAATTTTGCCATTTGCAATGACGTGGATGGATATAGAGAGTATGATGGTAAGTGAAATAAGTCAATCAGAGAAAGTCAAAGACCATATGCTCTCACTCATATGTGGAATTTAAGAAACAAAACAAACGAACAAAGAAAAAAGAGACTCTTAACTCTAGAGAGCACACTGCAGGTCACTAGAGGCGGGGGGGGGGGGGGGGGGGGGGGGGGGGGCGCCGCGGACACGGGGAAACAGATGAAGGGGACTAGGGGTCCACTTACCACGACGAGCACTGAGCTACGTATGGAAGTTTGGAATCACTATACTGTACATCCGACACTGTATGTTAACTCTGCTAGAGTTAAACAAAAATTATGAAACCGAGTTGCAGTTTCTTCAGTTTCAGCATCAAATGAAATTCAGCTTTTACTTTGTTCACACAACATTAGAAATCTTGAGCCACACAGATAAATAGTTGCAAGTGGTAACCATTTGTAGTATTTTTAGTTTCTATTTTAAAAAACCTTTAGGGCGCCCGGGTGGCTCAGTCGGTTAAGCGACTGCCTTCGGCTCAGGTCGTGGTCCCAGGGTCCTGGGATCGAGCCCCGCATCGGGCTCCCTGCTCCGCGGGAAGCCTGCTTCTCCCTCTCTCACTCCCCCTGCTTGTGTTCCCTCTCTCGCTGTGTCTGTCTCTGTCAAATAAATAAATAAAATCTTTAAAAAAATAAAAATAAAAAACCTTTAGACAAGCAGAACTGCAAAGGCGCACTGTCAGTGAGCAATACTATGCGGAGAGGGATCTGTTTTCCGAGCAGGTCTCAACGTGGACTCCGGACATTCAGTCAACCCTGTTGCAGGCAGACGAGCCGTCATCCAGGCTTGGCTGGGCCATTTCCAGAGCACAGGCGGAGCAGAGTCGGCATCACCCCGAAGGGCCCTGCGATGTTCGGAATGGTCAACGAGCGTGGGCTTCACTTAGAGTCTCGGCGGCCTTAGCCCCTAACGAGAGAGGCAGCCTGTTCTCTGCAGCTTGGAAGCCGGACACTGACCCCTCCTGTCCAGCCATGAGGGCCCCGGATGCATCGTCTTCCCGTAGAAGGCGGTCTCGTCCACGTGGGAAGTTGGTCGGTCACGTAGCCACCTCCAGGAATTCTCTGAGCTACACCTTCTGGGGACCCGGCTGCTTCACCAGCCACTTCTGTGTTGCAGAGACGGCTTCTTTGCCGACACCCCACAAAGCAGCCCCTGCCGGCCCCAGGCTGTGTTCCCGCAGCTCCGACCCCGGCTCGGCCTTCCCGCTGGGGCCTCGCTCTGGACTGGACTTCGGCAGAAGGGGGTGTGCGGCTGCTCGAATGCTCGGTCCACACCGCTGCGACCCTGTCCACGTCAGCAGCAGGCCGGCTCGCTTCTCCTCGGCCTGTGTGCGCGCTGGAATCGCACTTCTAATCTCCTCCGACGACTTTTCCTGTGCGCTCACAGCTCGGCTGACCGTTGGCGCGAGAGGCGCAGGCTTTCGGGCTGTCGGCTCTGGACACGCCTTCCTCCCTAAGCTTCACCCCTGCTCGCCTCTCACTGCCAGCCCCGCACGTGCGACTCTTGCCTTCACCCGACGCTTCGAGGCCGTCGTAGGGTTATTAACTGGCCTCATGTCCGCACCGCCGTGGCTCAGGGACGAGGGAGGCCCGTGGGGAGGGAGAGAGACGGGGCAGCGGCGGTCGGCGGAGCCGTGGTCACACACGCACTGGGTAAGTCGGCCGTCTTATGTGGGTGCAGCCTGCGGGGCCCCCACACAGTGACGCTGGTGCATCAGCGATCGCTTGGCACACATCACCATAAACGTCGAATAATGGAAAAGTTTTAGATACTGTGAGAATCACCAGACTGTGAGAGAGACGGGAAGTGAGCACCTGCTGTCGGGGCACCGGGCCAATGCGGGGTTGCCCCAAACCTCCCGTTTGTAAAAACCCAGCAGCGGCGAAGCACCCCAGGCCGTGCGCGGCAAAACGAGGTCCGCCTGTAATCAAAATGTTTGATGCCCAGGCTATATCTCAGACCAATTAAATCACAATCTCTCATAGGGAGACTTATGATATTGGTGATTTTTTAAAGTTCCCCAGCTGATTCCAACGTGCAGCTACGAGTGAGAACTCCTGCACGGATGTCAATGGTAAAGGGAATTTCAACCTATTTAACACAGAGGCATTGGGTATGGTTATTCAAACAGTTAAACGGTCAGGACGGGGCGCCTGGGTGGCTCAGTTGGTTAAGCGACTGCCTTCGGCTCAGGTCATGATCCTGGAGTCCCGGGATCGAGTCCCACATCAGGCTCCCTGCTCGGCGAGGAGCCTGCTTCTCTCTCTGACCCTCCCCCCTCTCATGTACTCTCTCTCATTCTCGCTCTCTCAAATAAAAAAAAAAAATCTTAAAAAAAAAAAATAAAAAAAAAAAAAACGGTCAGGACGTATTTCCCCAAAAGGCCATAATGAGACTGTCAAATAAAGACACAATATATGTAATCTCATTATTTTGACTTACCATTCTAGGAATTCAGACAAAAAGGTTGTATTACTCTGCCATGACTTTTTCTCTACTGAAGAAAGATTGATGTCCTGGTGATCAGCAATTCTTTCTCTTTTAAGATTTTATTTATTTGAGAGAGAGAGAGACAGAGATAGAACACGAGTGGGGAGAAGAGGGAGAAGCAGCTCCCGGCTGAGCAGGGAGCCTGATAACGGGGCTCGATCCCAGGACCCTGGGATCATGACCCAAGCCGAAGGCAAATGCTTAACTGGCTGGGCCACCCAGGCACCCCAGCAATTCTTTTTCTAAACCAGTGGTTCTCAATTGGGGCAATTTTGCCCCCTGGGGGACATTTAGTAATGCCTGGACGCATTTTTGGTTGTCACAACTTGGGGGAGTGGTGCTGGCGACTAGTGTGTAGAGGCCAGGGATTTTGCTGACCATCCTGTCAGGCACAGAAGAGTCTCCCACAACAAATTACCCAGGCTCCAATGTCAATAGTGAGCGCTGAGGTTGAGAAAGATTGTTCTAAATCCTGAGTCCTATAGGAAAAATTTGGTTCATGGAGACTAATCCCACTGCTTTCATAATTTTAGTTAGAAAAAACAGGATTTGTTATGCTGGTTTCTGTAATCCTCGTTATATCTACTTCCCCAGGTTTGGGCTCTCGAAGTAAAGGCGTTTCTTTGAAACACACTGATTATGACAAACCTGAATAAGTGCAAAGCTCTGCAAGCTCTGCGTTGTACTCGTGGTACTATCCTCCTCAACAAACTGAACCTGTGAAACATCGGAGAGGCTTCTGAAGGCTTCACAGAAGGCATGTTACATGAACGCACATGCCCAGCCTTACCACCCTACAACTTTAGGGCTCAGGGGTACACCTATGTTGAGCTTAACCCAACGGTGCATTAGATTAGTGCTGTGAAGTGGAGATGTGTGAAGACTTAAAGAAAAAGATATAAAAAAACAATCTGATCTATGGTGGTGCTCATGTTGCAGGTAACTTTCTTTTTTTGATTTTGATTTGTAATGTTATTAACAATAATTAGCAATATTAATAATATTGTTTATAATAAAAACTGTCCAAACTTCAGTAAGGTGTCCATGTTAAAAAGATTTTTTTAATGAGACCTAAGCAAAGCCATTTTTACAGTGATGTAATAAAAACAAAGATTGCTATGTATATTAGATTATTCAATTACAACACTGTTTCTAATATTAAAATGGAAAGAACCTAAATATCTGTCACCAGCAGATAAACAGCATATCCATACAATGCAACATCATGCAGCTGTTTAGAAACAAAACAACCCTAGGAGCTCTCTGCATACTAATGAAAAATCTCCAATATGTATTAAGTAGGGGATTAAAAGCACAGAACAATATATACAGTTAGCTATCACTTGTGTAAAAGGGGGAAAATATATATACAATTTGTAAAAAGGTCCATATTTTGAAGGATATACAAAAATTGTTAATACTAGTTGCTTTCAGGGAGAAGGAATGGGTTCCTATGGGAGCAGGAAAAGGGAGGGTGGTATCTTTTGTACTTTTTGAATCTGAACCCCTTTGCTATTACCTAGGCAAAGAGTAAATTTTACAAAATTAAATCAACAAACCTTAGTGAAATCCTTTAAAGCTAACACATAATTTTCCGCGTGAATTATACTTCTGTGGATAGAAAACCTTGCTGCATCAAACTGTTAGAGATTGAAGATAAGTAATTAAAAGTAGTGGGTCCTTACACCACATCTAAATCTACCTCAAGACTGTTTGATAAGCCCTTTGCATTCTCAGATGAGTACCTTTCACATAACATTTTCTACAGGAAAAAACAACGTTGTTTTAAGCTCGTAGAAGTCTTTTTTTCCTTCTCTCTGGGCCCAAGTTTCCTACCTCTAAAACAAGGGCACTCTAGTGTGTTTCCCAGACATTTCCCTCCTCTGGCAATCTAACTTCTACCAAGCTAAGAGCAACAACAGCACTAACATATAAAAGAGATAAAAGGACTGTGCTGGTCAAGGCAGAAGTAAGGAACATCCGCATTGATGTTTCCTTTCTTCCAGTGACTCAAGCACATTGGAAAATAATCTAGGGCTCCAACGACAGCAATAGCTAACATATTACTAACACTTTCTGTAAGTCAGGGACTGCTCTAAGCGCTTTATGTGAATTAACTCATTTTACCTTTACAACAACCCTATGATGTAGGTAGTATCTCCAATTTACAGACAAAGAAAACAGAGTGGCAAGTATGGCAGAATGGCTAAAAGCATGGACTGTAGAATCTAAGTGTTGAAATCTGAAACCTGGCTCTCCTACTTAATAGCTGTGTGACCTTGAGCAAGTTACTTAAACTTTGTGTGGCTGTTTCCTCATTTCTAAATGGAGATAACTATAGTATCTAAATCTACAATGTGTTACTACCACTAAGGTTCTACCTAACTTTTCACACCTAGGCTTTGCACCCATGCAGTCTGGAGTGTCCACTGATACTTTACTAATAGGCAATCCATCACCTGAAGCAGTAGTTTAAAATCTTGGTACCCCCCACCTCCAAAATTTCAGAGTTCTTCCCTTGTTAAAAGAAAATTATTTAGACTACTATGCTTATATAGTATTTACCCACAACTTGTCAGATGTAAAGTCAACCATGATGATATTCTAGTTGACTTTTATCTTTAAAAATTTTTAACATTTGAAACCTTATTTTGAAGTTTGTAGTGAAGAGGTTTTCCTGCTTATCTATCCTGCATTTAGACAACACCCCAGCAAGGAAGCACCATGAAATAAATGTTTAATTGCTTCTATTCTAGTAGGCAAGTCTGAAGGCAGCTTAGTTAGCGAAGACTGCTGCTGTACAGTAGGACCATAGAACCCAGCTGTCCATTTACAGCTTGGGGACTGATGCCAGAAGCAGAGCAGCAGGGAAATACTGGAAATCTAGGCAGCTTGGCTGAGTGCAGATCACTTTATTTGGGGCAAACTTTCCGTTGAACCATACCCTCATTTTATGGATTAAAGCACGGAGGCGCCTGGGTGGCACAGTCAGTTAAGCGTCGACTCTTGATTTCGGCTCAGGTCATGATCTCAGGGTCCTGGGATCAAGCCCCGTGTCTGGCTCCATGCTCAGCGCGGAGTCTGCTTGTCCCTCTCTCTCTGCTCATTCCCCTCCACCCTTCCCCCTGCTCGTGCTCTCTCTCTCAAATAAATAAAATCTTAAAAACAAAACAAACTTTAATTTTTTAAAAGATTTTATTTATTTATTTATTTGACAGGGAGAGACACAGCGAGAGAGGGAACACAAGCAAGGGGAGTGTGAGAGGGGAAGCAGGCTTCCCGCTGAGCAGGGAGCCCGATGCGGGGCTCGATCCCAGGATCCTGGGATCATGACCTGAGCGGAACGGAAGGCAGCCGCTTTAACGACTGAGCCACTCGGGCACCCCAAACAAAAACAAAACAAACTCTTGAATTAAAGCACAAAACCACAATCCAAGGCAGGTATTCTGGAGCTTAATCATGATTTGGCTCCCCTTTCTGCATTAGTTTCTAGCTCCTGTGACAAATTACCACAAACTTAGTAGCATAAAACAACACAAGTTTGTCACCTCAGAGTTCTGTGGTTTAGAAGTCCAAAATCAAAGTGTATATGTACAGTTGTGTTCTTTCTGGATGCTCCAGTAGAGAACCTGGTTTTTTGACTTTTGCAGTTTTTAGAGGCTGCTCTTTCATCTTCAAAGCCTGCAACAGCTGGTCAAGCCTTTGTCATATAGCAGCATTCAGACGTTGACTCTTCTGCTCCCTCTTCCATCTTTTCACAACTCTTGTTACTTATAGTGGGCCTACCACATAATCCAGGATAATCTCCCTATTTTAAGGTTAGCTGATTAGCAAACTTAATTCCATCTGCGTCCTTAATTCCCTCTTGCCATGTAACATATGCACAGGATCCAGGGACTGGGCCATGGGCATCTTTGGGGGACCATTATTCTGCCTTCCATACTTTCCCTAGTTCAAGTTATTCAGGTTTCATTCATTCAATAAGGTCATTTTACTGAGTATTTAATATTGTTTAGTAGGCACTGGAGCTTATACAAAAGAACAGGGTACTATCTTGTCTATACTTAGCTGACAATTCATGAAAGCAAGATGAAGGCAGAAACCATAAGTAAGCACCCTTCTTTGTATACGGGTGCAGTGGAATCCATTGTCTTTTCTTCGTAGCATATATACTTATGTTGGTGATGATAAATTTTTACTACGAAAACAATGTGGTATTGTGAAAAAGGTTTTTAGGACAGGCACAGTTAAAGATTTTATTTGAGAGAGAGAGCACAAGCATGAGTGGGGGGAGAGGCAGAGGGACAAGCAGACTCCCTGCTGAGCAGGGCTCAATCCCAGCACCCTGAGGTCGTGACCTGAGCAGAAGTCAGAGGCTTAACGGACTGAGCCACCCAGGCAGCCCAGGCAAAGTGAAATCTAAAGATAAAGTTACTGGACTTCTCTGAGCCTCAGGCTTCTCATCTGTAAAATGGGGATTAGGATGATATACCTCAAAGTGTTATTAAAGCGGGAACACATGCTCTACCGTTATGGCATTCCACAAATGTTTCTCTTTCCCTTCTCAGATTTTAAGTATCTAACATTCTTTTAACATTTCCACTACTTACATTGCACTAGGGTTATAAAAGAATACACAAGAAGTGTTAGACCTAGTCCCTGCCATCAAATTAAAAATGTTGGTAGGGTAACACATTTGCATATACGACACAATTAAAGAAAGATCAAAGTTAACCTAGATAGGCTCCATGAAAGAGCTGAGACTTAATACATGGTTAGGAAAAGCAAACATACAGTGAGGTCATTAAAGCTGACTTCCTCTTTACCTTAAAAAATACAAAGCAAACAAACAAAACCTGATCCGTACATTGAAATGTGGAAAGGGGGGTATGTCTACTCGAACTTGAGAGCCTGAATAGGGCTTTGAGCTCAATCTAGTAGAGTGATTTTCAAACTGTTTCCTGGATCCCTACAAGCCCACGGAAGTGAAGGAAAGGGAACCCAAGGAGATCCCTCCGGGAATGTATTCTGCTTTACCCTTTGGATGAAACTAAAAACTAGATTAGGCAGACTTCGAGTTTTGACAGTTCATAGTTCTCCTGAATTCCCTCATCGAGAAAAAGTAGGTGTTGGGGTCAAATGTTGATAAAGCAGCATCAGGAGCTGCAGAAATCTGCCAGGTCTCGGTTCGCACTGTTTCGTGAACCATTTGGAGAACAGGACACACACTAGCAACTGCACCCACAAACCTGACCTGCACCAGGTCTGTGAACGGGAACACTCTCTGCTTGGCGTATAGTATCTCACCAACTCTGAAGGCCGATTTGGACTCAACTAATTTTTCTGTCCACTCTTTCGGGTTTTTTTGATAAATAACGAAGAAAAACAACTTTCTGAAGGACACGCAAGAACTGGAAGATCGAGCCCAGCACTGAACTAGAAATACGTGGTTTCTTTACCCTCTGCCTTCAAGCTGCCGGATGAGGCTGAGGATGTATCATCCAGCCAAGACGAACGCGTGAAAGTGCTCACACGCATCGTGCGGGACACAGTGGCGAGAAACCCAAGCAGCCCCGGCTGGGCTTTACACCACAAAGCAAGAAAGGCGACCAGCGCGCGGGTTCCCTGGCGGGTCCGAGTCCGCCACACAGAGCCCGAAGGAAGCCCCCAGGACAGCCGCCGGCCCCAGGGCCTCACCCCCTACCTCGCGGGGGCTCGGATCCTGCACCCTTCCCTCGAGGGCGCACCCCGGCGCCGGCTCCTTCCCCGGCGAGCGGCGCGGCGGGGGTCCCAGGGCCGCGAGCAGCACGCACCGCCGACAGCCGGCCGCTCTCCGCGCTTCCCGCAGAAGACAGGCGAACTCGGGCCGTTCGGCAGGAAGCTGCTCACCGCGCAGCCGCCGCGGCCTCCAACCGCCGGCCAGCGGAGGGGAGCCAGGCCGCCCTCGAGGCGCCCACCGCGGCCCGGCGGCGGAGCGCGGAAGGCAGCCTCGGCGGCGCGGCGCGGCGGCCGGGGAGGTGAGTCGGCCCGGGCCCTGCCCGGCCCTCGGGGGCTCCACTCCTCACGACAGCCCCGCCGCGGCGCCGGCCCTCCCCCCTCCCGCTCCTGCGGCCGCGAGAATGGAACGGTCCGGCGGAGGGGATTGTGGGAGGTGCACGCGCGAGGGGCGGAGGGCATGTGGGGGGGCGGCGGCGGCGGCGGCGGCGGCGGCGGCCGTGGCGGCGGTTGGTGGCCGTGGGGGCGGGGAGGGGGGGAGGAAAGAAGAGGCGGTGGAGGAGGAGGAGGCTGGGGCTCGCGCCGCCGAAGGTACGCGTGAGGGCCCGCGCCCGGCCGCCCTGACAGGGGCCGAGGGGGAGCGGGGGGCCGTGCGAGCGAGCGCCGACGGGCCGGCGGGTGCGCCAGGCGGCCGAAGGCGGGGGTCGGGGGAGAGCGAGCGGCGAGCCCGGAGACCGTCCGGCGCGTGCGGGCGGGCGTGCGCGCTCTGCCGTCCGAGTCGGGGGCGGGGGGGCCGCGGGGGGAGGCCGCGGGGAGGGACTGGTGGGAGGTGGGGGGGCACGAGGCGCCCTTCGCTCGCGCCCGCCCTCCCTCCCGAGCAGCCGCCGCCGCCGCCGCCGCTCTGCCGCCGCCGCTCCCGCCGCCATTTTGGGTTCGCTTTGCGGAGGGGGAGACGATCCCCGTCGCGGTTGCGGGACCGCCTCCCCTCGGTGGCCCCTGCTCAGCCCCACGCCTTTCCCTTCTCTTCGCTCGCGTTTCCGCCAGTCCGCGCACCCGCGGGCCGCCTCCTGACAAGCGGCAGGGATCCGCCGCCGACCCGGGGACGCGGAGGAGCCTGCTGGCGGCCGCCCCCCTTCCCCTCTTCCCTGCACTCTCCTCTCGCTCGGCCTCGGCCTCTGACACGGTGAGCAGAACCGCTCGCGGAGGCTTCGGGCCTAAGTGCTCCGTGAGCGAGGCGAGCCTGGGCGGCCCGGGAGCCACTGTCACCTCCCGGACCTGGACCTCCGTGGAGCGGCGGCAGGGGTGGGGGAGGGGAGGGAGGCGAGGGGGATCCTGAGCGTACCGGGAAGTCCCTCCCGGCGGGGGGGGAAGGGGTGTCCCTGACGGGCGGGCTCCCGGCCTGGGGGGAGGGGGCGGGAAAGTCGGCGAGCGGAGGCGGAGTCGCCCGAGCCCCTGACAGGTTAGTTGGCGCGTCGCGGAGGCGCGGCGGGAGCATCCCCCCGGGTCTGGGGAGAGTGGCCGGGGCGCTGGGCTTCGGGGGTGCTCGACCTGGCGCGCTCGGCCCACCGCGGGGGTGTAAGTTGAATGGATGTCCTGGGGAGTTTGGACGTGGAAAGACATGTTTTTGGTCTGGAAGACAGATGGTCTGCTGGTGTCGAGCGGCTGTGTTTGTGTGTGTATGCGAGGCAGGAAAGTGTTCCGGAAGAGTTGGCTCGGGTTTGTGCAAGTGTGCTGCAGATCCCCTCACGAGTTACCTCATTTTTGAAAGAAAATTGGGGATGTTCCCTTCCGGTTGACAGGCGTGTGTAGTGTAGAGATTGGGAGCGCCTTAGTGCAGGTTGGGAAAGAGGAGTCATGGCGGTATCGCATACGGTGTAGCGTCTCTGTGTGGGGCCGGGGATGGGGCCCATTCGTCGTAGCCGGTTGTGGTCTGAGGAGTTCCCCCCACGAGAGTGAGAGTGGATCGTGTCCGTGAGAACCCCCGGAGCGTCTGTAACCGAACAGCTCCCGCGAGGCTGTGAGGAAGGCCCGAGTTGATGCTGGCACTTACCACAGAATAAAGCTTTTCAGAATGCTCCTTCTGTCTTTGTGATCCTACATCTCTGTGTGAAAATGGTAGAAATGGTAGAAAATGGTAGAAGAGATGTTTTCTCCCATTTGTAAAGTAGGAAGGGGAGGCATAAAGAGATCCTTTTTCCAAGGTCACACGCTTTAAGTTGGTGACAAAGTTGAGACTCGACCTCAGGTATTGTGACTACTTGTCTAGTAGTCCGTTCACCACACGCCTCGGGCAGCTCAGGAGGTCTTGTCAGACCAATCCGGGTTTCCGGAAAGATAGGGGCACATGCGACTGGCCGGATTGTAGCTGCCAGAGAGGAGTTGTGTCACACGTCGGTACGGATCATAGGCTGGCCTGTAGGGAAAGGGCATCTGCAACTAGATCATTTCTTGTTTGTGGAGGCATCAGGGCAGTTCTGACGCTTAGCTTGTGTATTTGAGGGAGGGATGTCTTCCACAGCTTAAACTTGTACTGGAGCAGCTGACGACTTAACTTTAGATCTATGGGAGGGAGGATCTTCTTTCATTCATTCAACAGTTTATTGAATAATTACTCAGGAAGTGGTCCCTGCCTTGGGGTGAGAATAATCAAGGTGACCCTGTTGAAACAACCTGGGTGCATAGGAGGGGACTTGTCTTGACAGTGGTAGGTTATTAAGTCCAGCAGGGAGGACGAGTCAGTGTTGGAATTGAAACTAAAACTTTCCTAAAAAGTCTGTTCAGTTTGGAGGGAATTCACATATCCCAGACATTTTAATGTGGAAGGATGCAAGTCTGTTTACCAATCTAAAAGCATGGCAAGTTTGTGATACAGTGTACCTTCTTTTGCATTTTCTTTTGGCATTTATGAATAAACTGTTTTGGGGATCTGCAAATTGTTGCTATACATTCCTGTGGATATTGGACCTTTTTGGCTCAGCTGAAGGAGTTCTTTGAAGACTAATTTTGCAGTAAGGATCCCGTCAGTGAATATGAGGGAAAAATACTCGAACTAAGGCAGCTTAACTGTATTATCTCTGGAAAACAGAGTTTTTGATATACTAGATTAGTACTTAAAGTTTTTTTGGGTCACTTATCCTTCTGAGAATCTGATGAAAGACGCTCACTGTTAAATGAGCATAAACACAATCACACAAATTATGCATACAATTTCAGGAACTTAAATTGTGATGAAGTAGAACCTTTTTATATTTAGGTCTCATTTGAAAGCCTTTTAAAATACATAGAGCTTTGTTTGGAGATGAAGATGTTGGTATGAGTTTAAGGTGAAAGATTCTGTGACAGTTTTTGAGTGTGCTGAAAGTAAGGAGAACTTTAAAGTCATGTCTTTTATTTTTTATTCTTTATTCTTTTTTTTTTTTAACATATTTATTTATTTATTTATTTGAGAGAGAGAGAGAGAGAGAGACAGCATGAGAGGGTAGAGGGTCAGAGGGAGAAGCAGGCTCCCCGCTGATCCGGGAGCCCGATATGAGACTCGATCCCAGGATTCCGGGATCATGACCTGAGCCGAAGGCAGTCACTTAACCAACTTAGCCACCCAGGCACCCTTATTCTTTATTCTTTACAAATTCATTTTTGCAGTGTTAGTACATGATTCTGAATTGGGTGGTACGAAAATATATTGCTCAAATATTTATAGCTTTATTTTTTTCCTTTCTAAAACTTCTCTTTGCAGTTTTGCATTGGGACTGAAGCTTCTGAAGCTCATTTACTGGAGTTTATGTTATGTATAACAAACATTATTGACTCAATTCTCTGCAGGAGACACAAAGATGAGTAATATATGGCCTCTGTCCCTTGAGAGATTCTAATCCAGTAGAAGCTAAGGATTCTATGAAGGTGGAGTTTTCAAAAGGGCAAAGAGGAGGGAAGAATATTCCTGGAAGTCGAGGTTTCATGACTTAATTGCAGAGTTTTTGCTGTTACTAATTCTCAAGAAGCTATAAAGTCTTCCCACTCTCTCTGCAACTTGTAGCTATGATATGTGTTTTGATATCATTTGGTGTTTTTGAAAAGCAGGCACACTTTGGTTGCATTCCTTATCTTGTTTTCAATGTATTTCTGTGGTGAGTTTGTAACAAAGGTCTTAATGTCATTTTTTTTGGGTGTGCATGCATCCAGGAAACTCTTCTGAGGTAAAATGCAGTAGCTGTTTGACAGACTACGCATGAATCCAGTACTGGAAATTTAAAATAATCACTGTATTTTTAAAAGAACAAGAAATTCAGAAAGGTGTTTTGATAGCACAGATTACAGTATTCGGTAAGATAATGGAAGGATCTGAAGAAAAATGGTGTGATTGTCTCTTCTCTTTATTGTCATGGCCTCTCTGTAAGAAGGTCTTGGAAATTTGTGAAAAGTTTAATATTTTCTCTAATTTTTACCTTGGGTAGTAAATTTGTGGGTTTTTAAAATAGCATGTTATACACATGTGTGTAGTGCATATAGGTACATATTTATATAGTCTTGGATGTATGAGATACTTTATTATTTAAAAAATAATGCTTTTGGGGGCGCCTGGGTGGCTCAGTTGGTTAAGCGACTGCCTTCAGCTCAGGTCATGATCCTGGAGTCCTGGGATCGAGTCCCGCATCGGGCTCCCTGCTCGGCAGGGAGTCTGCTTCTCCCTCTGACCCTCCCCCCTCTCATGTGCTCTCTCTCATTCTCTCTCTCTCAAATAAATAAATAAAATCTTTAAAAAAAAGAAAAAAAAAATAATGCTTTTGGGGCGCTTGGTTAAGTGCCTGGGTGGCTAAGTCGTTAAGCGTCTGCCTTCGGCTCAGGTCATGATTCCAGGGTCCCGGGATCGAGCCCCGCATCGGGCTCCCTGCTCCGCGGGAAGCCTGCTTCTCCCTCTCTCACTCCCACTGCTTGTGTTCCCTCTCTCACTGTGTATCTCTCTGTCAAATAAATAAATAAAATCTTTAAAAAAAAAAAATAATGCTTGTAATAATTACAAAAAATTATTCAGGATCTTTAAGGATCAGGTAATGAAAGCAATTTTCATGTCATATTTTTGAGTTGTGTTCTAAAATGTGGAGCATAACTTTATTTCTATATATCTTGCTAGGCATTGTGTCTTTATAGCATTAGAAGTACCACTTGAGGTTTTATCCTAAGTCTTCCAGGCCTTACAAATAAAGAAGTGGCCACATTCAGTTCTGCCAAAATGATCTGCCTATACACAGTGGAGAAGTTTTACCATATCTGTAGGTGATGCATCTCTAGTTAAAAATTTCGTATTTCTATTTGAGTTATGTGTGTTGGTCTGAGTCATTTAAAGGTAATATACAGTCTTACTGATGTCTGCTGTGAGGTCTACTTTGTGTCAGCCTTTCTAGAAGCATGAGATGTCTTAAACCTGGTTGCTGTAAAAGAGGGAAATGAAAGTAATTTTTGTTTTATTTTGAGTTATTTTACTACTTTTTTAAAATTAGTTTTTTCTTTAAATTGTAATTTTTTTATATTTTGTATGGAGAGGCTAGCTTTTCAAACTTATTTGTTTTCTTAGTTAATGATAACTGTCAATCTTACATTTCATGTTTTAGAAATCAGTATTTTAGTGACTGCCTCGTTGGGGGTGGTTAATGGTAGTGTGATGTTGGCACAACATAATAAATTATAGATTTAAGTGATGACAGAAATTTAATAACCTTGTTATTTCAAGAGTTGTATTGCCTTCATTGAACATCTAACTTTTGTATATTTGAAGAATCTATAAAATTTATTTTAGCATTAATTGGTTTTGCTTTTCATAGTTTTTAGTCATTTGCTCTCAGACATACACAAGTTGATGACAGGATTGTATACTTTTTCCATTTTATTTTGTTCATTTTTTTAAATGTGGGAAATTTCAAACATACAGAAATGAAGGGAATAGTGTAGTGAGTTCTTTTTTTTTTTTTTTTTTTTTTTAAAGATTTTATTTATTTATTTGAGAGAGAGAGAATGAGAGGGAGGAGAGTCAGAGGGAGAAGCAGACTCCCTGCCGAGCAGGGAGCCCGATGCGGGACTCGATCCCGGGACTCCAGGATCATGACCTGAGCCGAAGGCAGTCGCCCAACCAACTGAGCCACCCAGGCGCCCGTGTAGTGAGTTCTTATGTACTCAACATCCAGCTTCAGCAGTTACCACCACCCAGTTATCACAGTGTATATATCCCCATCTACTGGCCTCTCTGTTGCCTCCCCTCCCCTGCTTTGCTTATTTTGAAGCAAATCTTTCAGATGTTATATAATTTCATTCATAAATACTTCAGTGTATGCATTCTTTTTACACTTTAATGGGGAATTATTTCTCCATAGGTCTATATAACTTTTTAAATAAAAGTATCTGATGATAAGTGGAATTAAACTACTTCTAATCTATTTTACCTGTCAATAGGGATTCCCCCTGCAAACTGTAAGAAATGAAGGAGTAGAATTCACCTCACTGGGACGCCTGGGTGGCTCAGTCGTTAAGCGTCTGCCTTCGGCTCAGGTCATGATCCCGGGGTCCTGGGATCGAGCCCCACTTTGGGCTCCCTGCTCAGCGGGAAGCCTGCTTCTCCCTCTCCCACTCCCCCTGCTTGTGTTCCCTCTCTCGTTATCGCTCTGTCAAATAAATAAATAAAATCTTAAAAAAAAAAAAAAGAATTCACCTCACTGCTTTTTAGATGTTTGCATTGAAAAATGCGAACAGTTCCTGTGTTTGCCAGAAAAGCTGATAAGCTTTTTTCTAATATACAAGTGAGAAATAATGTGTCTCTTATAGTCTTTTTTTAAGTACTAGTAACAAGATGCTAAAAACATTTTTGAGTTCTTCTTGTTCTTGATTTTCTAACTGGATCTAATTACCACTAAGAAATCAGATAATACTGGTGATGTTGAACAGGAGCCGAAATTGGTCTAAAATCAGCTTGAACAGTATGAAATAACATTGTTTTGAATTTTGAAATTTTAATTGTGGTCATTTGAAAGTCCATACCATTGCTTCGGTTGTTAAATACAAACCGTGGTACAGAACAGGGTAATCATGACTAGTATGGAAATATTGTAGAAAAAGAAAGTAAATATTCCTATTGTTACAAAGATGTATCAGAATGTACAAATTTGAAGTGATTGCTGGTAAAGTAGAATTTAGCCTTCTATAAAAGGCTGACAGTTATAATTATGAATGTAAGTTCTATCACTAGTGAAACTTTGGTTAACTTATCTTTTGTTATAGCTTATGTTATAGTCCCATAGTAAATAAATCATGAATCTTGGACTTGTTTTACATTTTATCTTTTCCACACTTGATACCAAATCACTCTTCTCATTCCGTCTTATTTGTCCTAAGACCCCAGGTGGACTGTGTCAGATTAAGAAAGTAGCTATATTGTTGGCCTCTTGATATAAGGGACATTATTTAGAATATGGAGGAGATATTCCTTATGATACGGTTTTTTAAATTCAGCACTAATGAAAATGAAAGCACCAGAATTTAAATGTTTACTAATATAAGAAGCCTAATAGGGCTGAATGGAGAGAATTTAAAAGATTGTCTTTGAAAGAAGAAACTGCTAACTCTGACATTTGAGGAAATGGGGGACTGAATCAATCATGTATAATAATTCCTGGGTAAACAATATTATATGTAGTATAAAGGTCTTCAAAGAAGATTGGAGGATATAAATCACAAGTATAGATTACATCAAGTGAAGTGATAACATGTTAGGAAGTTAAAATTTAGATGCAGAAGCATATCAAAGAAAAAAGTAATCACCTTGCAACTACAAAGAGAGATTTAAGTTAATTTTGTGTGTGTGTGTGTGTAAAGAAAAAATGTTATATAAATGTAGGTAAAGTCAAAGTTTAATTCTGTTTATTTTTAAATTTTTTTTAAAGATTTTATTTATTTGACAGAGAGAGAGAGAGCACAAGTAGGCAGAGGGAGAGGGAGAAGCAGGCTCTCCGCTGAGCAGGGAGCCCGATGCGGGGCTCAATCCCAGGACCTGAGGATCACGACCCGAGCCGAAGGCAGCCGCTTAACCAGCTGAGCCACCCAGGCGCCCCTTAATTCTGTTTAACAAGTATTCTTTCTGCGGCACCTGGATGGCTCATTCGGTTGAGCATCCGACTCTTGATTTCATCTCATGTCTTGATCTCTGCACTGGGCCTGGAGCCTACTTTTAAAAAAATAAAAAATAAAAACAAGTATTCTTTCTGTTCATCTCTCATTCAACCAACTAACATTTTTCCAATGCTTATCTCATTTCCATTTCTGTGCTTAGGTGTTGGGAGAAGATTTTTTTTTTTTTCCTGCCTCAGAAAGTAGTGAATCTATGGGCGCCTGGGTGGCTCAGTTGGTTAAGCGACTGCCTTCGGCTCGGGTCGTGATCCTGGAGTCCCTGGATCGAGTCCCGCATCAGGCTCCCTGCTCAGCGGGGAGTCTGCTTCTCCCTCTGACCCTCCCCCCTCTCATGTGCTCGCTCTCTCTCTCTCAAATAAATAAAATCTTAAAAAAAAAAAAAGCGAATCTAGTAAGAGGAACATCATGTTAAACGTTATAATATACAGCGTAGTACATTTCTCCCAGGTAGAGAAGGGAAAAATTTATTAAATCTGTGGAGAGAAAGAAAAGGTTAAGGATAGCTTCCTGCAAGGGTCGGGGAAGAGCCAGGTCTTAAAGGATAAATACGAGGTACTCAGTAAGGCTTAGAGGGGGCATTCTAGGTAGGGGAAGATCATCTGCAAAGGTATGAAAATGAAAATAACATAGCAGAATGAGTTTAGGGGACTGCAATTTGGATCTGTACTTTCTACCTGTTTTCCTATGATTTCCTGTGTCTTCCAATACTGTGTAAGGTTGGGTTTTGTACTTAGAGATCATCAACAGAACAAAGGTGGAACTGTGTTCCATACACTCTTAGACAAAATAGTACTGTGCTGTTATTGTTAAAGGTAATTTTTAACGAAGATTAAAATCAAGAAAATAATTGTTTATGTTTTAGTTACTCAAAAAACTTTTACTAGAACATACTCCACTCCTTCAACATCTTAGTTAATGTGGCATTGATTATGATAATATGTATCCAGCCAAATAAAGACATTGTATAATTGCTTTTCTTAATAATGAACAAATGTCCCAACCTTCACATTGGTATATTTCCCCTCAATTTGTTGAAAATCCTAAATAGTGATTAAGATCATGGAGTCAGAAATCGGATTGACTAGGCTCAGGTCCCAGTTTTGCTACTTACTGTATAATCTTTAGCAAAATCCTTATGGTCTTTGGTTTTCTTTCTTTTTTTTTTAAAGATTTTTATTTATTTATTTATTTGACAGAGAGAGAGAGAGAGAACAGGAACACAAGCAGGGGAAGTGGGAGAGGGAGAAGCAGGCTTCCTGTTGAGTAGGGAGCCCGATGTGGGACTCGATCCCAGGACCCTGGGATCATGACCTGAGCCGAAGGCAGACACTTAACGACTGAGCCACCCAGGCGCCCTGGTCTTTGGTTTTCTTGACTGTAAAATGACGATAATACTTAAAGCATAGGGCTGTTGAAAGATTGTACCAGATAATATGTGAAAAGTGCTTAGCATCATATATGTCATGCAGCAAGTACATAATACAGATATGCTACTATTATTAGTTTCTCTTATTTATTTCCTAAACAGAGAAAACATTTTTAGGAAAGCAAATGATCTCCCTTGTATATGATGCCTATAGGAGGTAAGAATACACAAAATACATTTTTGAAAGTATGTATAAACAACTTTGCTACATGTATATGTATTTTTTCTAATTCTCAGTTTATGTTATCTTATTTTCCTTACCTATGAATTTTTTTGTGTTCTCCCACTTAACTCCAGACCAGGCTTTTTTTTTTTTTTTTTTTAAGATTTTATGTTTAAGTAATCTCTGTGTAGACCCAACATGGGACTCGAATTTACAACCCCAAGATCAAGAGTCACATGCTCTATCAACTGATCCAGGTGCCCCGAGACTAGGCTTTTATGTTTGGCTGCTGCTTCTTACCAAATCAAGGACTTGTCTCCAAAGTGAACAGGAATATATCTTTCAGTGTGAAGTTTTTGGGGCGGAGAACCTTAAGTCTTTGAACTGAATTGGGTTTAGTTAGGACAGTTCTCTATTTACTAAAGATTTTATTTATTTGAGGGAAAGAGAGCATGCACACACGCATGATGGAGGGAGAGAGAGAAGCAAACTCCCTGCTGAGCAGGGAGCCCGAAGTGGGGCTTAATCCCAGGACCCTGAGATCATGACCTGAGCTGAAGGCAGACGCTTAATTGACTGAGCCACCCAGGTGCCCCGGGACAGTTCTCTCTTTAAAGCTGATGAGCACTTCTTTGATTTTTAGGGGCCCAGTGTATTCTTCCATAGCAGAACCCATTGCTTTCACTATATCACCTCACTTTATTGTTTATTATGTGCTAGACTTTAGGATACAGTGATGAATGAACAAAATCAGGTCCTTGGGCATTTTCGTTTTACTCTTCCAGCTCAAGATGTTTTAGTACTGCTGTAATGTGCTGCCATCACATTGCATGTGGTTCAAGCAAGGTATTGAAAGAATGTCTTGGGATAGGATTATTTTATGCCAGAGCAAGTCAGTTCTAGGACAAAAATCTCTTCCTCTTGAGGACCTTTATTATGTGCCTGTGTTTAATCCAGGCAATCTACTGGACAGTTAGTCCTTTGGGATATCAGTAGATTAAGTCCTCTGTTCAGAGTCAAATAAAAACTAAAACGAGCATTCTGTCTCCTGTGCCTTCCAGCAGAAGGAACATATATAGTCTTTCATTCAGTAAATATTAATTGTATACTTATGTTATACCAGCTATTGTTCTAAGCCCAGAGGGTAGTACAGCCCTGAAGAAAGAAGTAAAAATCATTGCTTTCAGGGGCACCTGGCTGCCTCAGTCGTTGGAGCGTGCAACTCTTGATCTCGGGGTCCTGAGTTCAAGCCCCACGTTGAGTGTAGAGATTACTTAAAAAAATCATTGGTAAGGGCGCCTGGGTGGCTCAGTCATTGAGTGTCTGCCTTCAGCTCAGGTCATGATGCCGGGGTTCTGGGATCGAGCCCCACATAGGGCTCCCTGCTTGGCGGAGAGCCTGCTTCTCCCTCTGCCACTCCCCCTGCTTGTGTTCCCTCTCTCGCTGTCTCTGTCAAATAAATGAAATCTTGAAAAAAAAATCATTGGTGCTCACTTCTTGTAAGATATTAATAAATGGGTATAATGTCATAGCATTTCCAGGATAGGTGTAAAGGAAATGTAAACAAAGTAAGGGGATGTTCAGTGATTAGGGAAGTTCTTTGAGGCAGTGGTACTTGAATAGAGACTTGAATGACACAAAGCGCCCCATGCAGCTGTCTGGGGTGTGAACATAAGCCCTGAGGCAGTAGTATGTTTGCTGTGTTTAAGAAATAAGAAAGGGCTTGAACAGAGTAAACAAGGTGGGGATGAATGATAGGAAATAGGTAGAAGAGGTAGCCAGGGGCTATATAACTTAGGGACTTGTAAGACTTGACTAACGGTGTAGATCTTATTCTAGACTTGATGGGAACCTGTTGGGAGGTTTGAACAGGGAAATGACTTGATCTAATATATACACTTTGAAAGGCAAGAATGATGCAACCAGAGTGACCAGCTAGGCCATTGTGATATTTGAGGCAAGAGATGATTGTAAGTTGAATTTAGGGTGTTATCAGGGAGATGGATTTGGGATACATTTTTAAAGGTGGGGGGATGATAACTTGGATTGGCTGTGGGGTCTGAGTAAAAGAGTAGTCGAGTTTCACTGCAATGATGGCCTCAGTGTTGGGTGCCATTTACTGAAATTTGGAACACTGGGAGAGGCAGGTTTCAGGAGTGCAGAAATTAAGAAGTTGGTTTGGATGTACTGACTTTGAGTTTTCTATTAAATCTTTCTGGTTGAGATATTGAGCAGGAAGTTTGATATATAAATCTCAGGATTGGGGCAAATATATATTTGGTAGTTGATCAGGGTAGAGATGCTGTTTAGAGCCATGGGACTTGATGAGATTACCTGGAGAGTGAGTGTAGATAGTCTTGAAATGAATTGTGGGGTATTCTTGACATTTAGAGGCACTTAATCAGTAATGCCAGGGCTGAAAGAATTGTTTGATAATTTTAGGAATAATACTTTCTTAAGGAAAACTAGCAAGTACTAATTAGTAAAGACAGACAAAAGTAAAATGGTTAATGAACAGATTTATTTTAAATTATATTTTATTATGTTAGTCACCATACATTACATCATTAGTTTTTGATGTAGTGTTCCATGATTCAGTGTTTGCGTATAACACCCAGTGCTCCATGCAGTACGTGCCCTCCTCAATACCCATCACCAGGCTAACCCATCCCTCCCCTCCCCTCCCCTCTAAAACCCTCAGTTTGTTTCTCAGAGTACATAGTCTCTCATGGTTCGTCTACAGATTTATTTTTTATCTGTTAAATAGCTTTTTTATTGTGCTGCAGAGATCAGAACACTCATTTTATATGAAACTAAAAGCCAAAGTGCCTATTTTTACTAGATTACTCTGAAAAGATGGCCAGAATGGTCATTACCTTCCTAGATCTCCATTGTGGAGGGCAACATAAAGTAAAATAAATAAATATAAATATAAAATAATGAAGTTTTGGGGTGCCTGGCTGGCTCAGTTGGAGGAGCATACAGCTTTTGATCCCAGGGTGGTGAGATTGAGCCCCATGTTGGATGTAGAGATTACTTAAATAAACTTTAAAAAATAATAATAAAATAAGGAAGTATCAAAAGACATGATATGATAACCATTCACATGATATCCATTCACATGATAACCATTCCTGGCTTTGAAAATTTAGAGTGAGATCAAGCTGCCTCCTTTTCTTCTTTGGTCTATCACTGGGCATTGTTAAACCTTCCTTTCATCTGTGGACTTACTGAGTCAACACATTATTATCTGAGAATACATGTGTAAGATCCAATACTTTGAAGGTATTAGGGGCTTGTGAGGTTGACTTATTGCGTATTTTGGGACATCTGGGTTTGGGTAGGTATCTATTTAAATGTATTTGAGGTGTCAAAAATGGAAAGGAATAGAAATTACAGACAAAATCACAACATGTAGGTTATTTTGTGTCATTGATTTAAAACCCTATCAGAAATCCTCTTAGCTACTGCATGAAACAGATACTCTCTTTTTTTTTTTTTCTTAAGGATTTTATTTATTTATTTGAGAGAGAGAGAATGAGTACATGAGAGGGGGGAGGGTCAGAGGGAGAAGCAGACTCCCTGCTGAGCAGGGAGCCCGATGCGGGACTCGATCCAGGGACTCCAGGATCATGACCTGACTCCAGGATCATGACCTGAGCCGAAGGCAGTCGCTTAACCAACTGAGCCACCCAGGCGCCCGAAATAGATACTCTCTTGCTTGAGTACATGACTTCACACTTGCCAGTCTACCTCTACCATTAGGAAAATGTAGGGCCCATCTGTTGAATTGGCACTATGCCTGAAAGGCCAGTAGTTTTGGACTTTGTCAGTCCAGGAAGAGAAATTAATTCCAGAACATTGAGGGGAAACATTTCTAATAACATATTCCCCAGGGTTTATCTGACATCTTGTTGCAATTTTATAGAAATCACCAGAGAATTAAGGGTCCATCATGTATGATTTCTTTTTCCCATGTCAGAGTCAGAATCATCAGTTGTGTGCATTAGAGAGCCATTTCTTTTCCAAGTTAATGGTGTCCTTAGGAAAACACTACCAAAAGTTTCCAGATAGGTTAGAGGTGATCTTCTTAAGTAGAAACTGAGATGTTTAAGATGGTAATATGATTTGGGATTCAGATGAGCCTCTCAAAATATTTCTAGATGAATCTGTTCCACAAAAATCTGGAAACTGTTCACTGAGACTTAGGTGGTTCAAAGTGGCCATCTTCTAGTTTCCTGGGTATCCATTCTGTACCTTACCGTAGAAGCTGATTTCAAAAACAGAGGATCGTAACTCCTTTTGTGGTGGTGGTGGTGGTGGCGGTAGTTATGGGCCCCAATAAGAGTATGAAATCTTTGTACCCTTTCCCAAAAAGTGCATATATACACATAAAATTTTTGCTATATAATTTTGGGGAGTTTTTAGGTAATTTTGGTTATAGGCCAATACCCTTGTTTCATAGGCCTCTTAATTATGAATGTTATGGAATGACAGTTGCATTCTTTACATTTTGTTCAACAGTGATTGCTCTTAAAAACAGAAGTAAACACATAAGGACAGTGGTAGTTGTTTGTGGGGAGTGGTTTAAGTAAATCTTTGCTTCTGTCATCTGCACACCTACTTTTCCCCTTCACCATTTTGGTAATGCAGTAATTTCTGGAGGATCATCAGTTAAAGCAGCATACCAATGTTAGAATGGCAGGCTGGGTATAAGAAAAGCAGTTATTCTTCAAAATGGGTAAAATGGCAGCAAAGTGAGAATTACCTCTCTGTGCCCCACCCTGATTGGCTTCCTTAGCTACATCCCACACACCTTTCTGAATGTAATTTCTAAATCCAAACCTGACTGTGTCTCTTGGCATAACAGACTGTTTGGCTCTTTCTTCAAGATCCTGTCTACCACTTCAGCTTTGTGTCTCACTGGGTCTCTTACCCTTGTGCTTCAGCTGTTTGGAACCGTCATCATTCCCAAACAGTTCGTTTTTATCTCCATGACTTTCATGTTCCTCCCAGTGCCTGGCTGCTTAGGGAACACCTACCCATCTTCTTTTTTTTTTTTTTTTTAAAGATTTTTATTTATTTATTTGACAGAGAGAGAGATAGCGAGAGCAGGAACACAAGCAGGGGGAGTGGGAGAGGGAGAAGCAGGCTTCCTGCCGAGCAGGGAGCCCGATGTGGGACTCGATCCTAGGACCCTGGGATCATGACCTGAGCCGAAGGCAGACGCTTAACGACTGAGCCACCCAGGCGCCCCACCTACCCATCTTCTGAGACAAAGTTCAAGTTGATGCTGTGAAGCCTTACCTGGCCACCCTCCCCTCTTTTGGTGAACAATACGCACTCATTTCTCTTTGGCATATACCTAGGAGTGGAATTGCTGGGCCACAGGGTAAGCATATTTTTATCTTTAGTAAATACTGTCAAACAGTTTTCCAAACTGACTGTCTGACTTTATAACTGTACCAGGAATGTATAGGTGTTCCATTTGTTCCACATCTTCACCAACATTTGTTTTCATTCTTTTTAATTTTAGCCATTTTAGTGGGTAATAGTATTTCATTGTGGTATTGATTGCATTTACCTGATTATTGGTGAGGTAGAGCATCTTTTAGTGCTTGTTGGATAGTATGTATTCTGAATGCAATCCTTTTCTCCAATATATGCCTTGTACATAACATTATCCAATGTGTGGCTTGCCTTTTCACTCTCACGGTGGTTTCTTTTGATGAACAGAAGTTCATATTTTTTATAAAGAGGTATGTAGTTAGGAATGGGGGAGATGGAGAATTCCTTATCAACAGGTGTGAAGTTTCAGTCAGGCAAGATGAATGCGCTCTGGAGATGTGCTGTACAACATTGTGCCTATAGTCAACACTACTGTATTGCACACTTAAAAATTTGTTAAGAGGGAAAATCTCACGTTAAGTGTTACCACAATAAAATAATAAAAAAATAAAGATGTGTGTAATGTGCGGTAGTCCGTTAAATGGGAATGAACAGGAGAGGAATGTTTTAAGAAAATAGCTAGTCAGTAGTAGAATATTGGAGTTAGAAAGTATGTCCACAATTAATTGGGTTACTTTGCTCAATTTCATGTAGATATGAACACAACAAGACTTTGAGAGATATCGACATATGGTAGCTATGTGTATTTCAAATCTTTTCAAAATATGTTTTTATTGGATTTTTTAAAAAGATTTTATTTATTTATTTGAGAGAGAGAGCGAGCATGGAGGGGGGGAGGGTCAGAGGGAGAAGCAGACCCCCCGCTGAGCAGGGATCCTGATGTGGGACTCGATCCCAGGACTCCAAGATCATGACCTGAGCCGAAGGCAGTCGCTTAACCGACTGAGCCACCCAGGCGCCCAATGAAACTTTATTTTTATTTTTATTTTTTTTAAAGATTTTATTTATTTATTTGAGAGAGAATGAGAGAGAGAGGGCACATGGGAGGGGGGAGGGTCAGAGGGAGAAGCAGACTCCCCGCTGAGCAGGGAGCCTGATGCGGGACTCGATCCAGGGACTCCAGGATCATGACCTGAGCCGAAGGCAGTCGCTTAACCAACTGAGCCACCCAGGCGCCCTGTTTTTATTGGATTTTTGCTTAGTTATGAAACTAATACAAATTCTGTAACAGGTCAAGAAAAAATGTACATAATTTTATTTCCCTTTTACCTCCAAACCCCTAAAATAACCAGTGCTGTTAGCTGGTGTATAATCATTTTTTTTTTCCTATTCCTTACACATATAACATCATGCTTGCTCTTTTACTGAAAAATGGCAGACATGGTTTTGTTTTTGTTTTTTTTTAAGATTTTATTTATCTGACAGAGGGAACACAAGCAGGGGGAGCGGGAGAGGGAGATGCAGGCTTCCCGCTGAGCATGGAGCCTGATGCGGGGCTTGAGCCCAAGACCCCAGGACCATGACCTGAGCCAAAGGCAGACGCTTAACGACTGAGCCACCCAGGTGCCCCATCAGACATGGTTCTATATTTGTGTGTGTGTATGAATATATGTATATCTTTTTTTTTTCCTGTGGCCACATTAAGCGGTGCTATAATAAATCATTTATTAGTGCTTTTGTTTTTTATGATAAGAACCTCAAAATTGCTATTGAAGTCTGAGAGTATGTAAAACTTAAAATTGTCATAGATGCTGTAAGTAGTGCTTTCCAGAATAAATGATGGTGGCCACTAGTGTTTATTTGCCTGTATACTCTGCTAGTAGTAGTTGTTGTCAGTGTTTAAAATTTCAACCAAACTGATGAGTGAAAACTGTCTTGTTTTAACTCATACCTCCCTGACTACTAGTGATATGGTGCCTCTTCTTATGTTTCTACTTGATTATTTCCATCTTTTCTGTGATTGCCTGTGCACATCTCTCGTATTATATCATTTCTTACTTACCAGTTTATAGAATAACTCTTAACCTTACTGATCTATAATGTTTTTATATAATCAGATCTGTCAGTATTTTCCTTTATGGCTTCTAGTTTCTTGATTTGCTTACGAAGGTTTCTCTACAGTAGGCTATAGAAATATTCACAAAAATCCTTCAGATACTTTCATTTTCGCATATAGCTCTTAAATCTATGAGGAAATTATTTTTTAGTGTAACTTGAAGAATGGATCTTTGTCTTCTCCAAATGAATAGCCAGTTAGGTCAACATGTAGCAACATATGTCAAATAAATCAGCTTGTTGCCATGTTGAAAGCTATTAATTGAAAAAAGTTTTTACAAGATTACCACTAGCCCACATTTTGTTTTTATGCAAGGAAAGGAACCCCTTCCACAAGGTACCTTATTTTGATCTGCCAGAAAATTTTTAAAAGGCTTCATTGAGATGTGTTTCGTGTCCTATATAATCTACGATTTAAAGAGTACAATTCAGCCTAGGTGCTGTTGTTAAGTGTCTGCCTTCGGCTTGGGTCATGATCCCAGGGTCCTGGATCGAGCCCCGCCATCGGGCTCCCTGCTCAGTGGGAAGCCTGCTTCTCCCTCTCCCACTCCCCCTGCTTGTGCTCCTGCTCTCGCTACCTTTTTCTCTCTGTTAAATAAATAAATAAATAAAATCTTTAAAAAAAAAATAAAGTTGGGGCTCCTGGGTGGCTCAGTCGGTTAAGCGTCTGCCTTCGGCTCAGGTCATGATCCCGGGGTCCTGGGATCAAGCCCCACATCGGGCTCCCTGCTTGGCGGGGAGCCTGCTTCTCGCTCTCTCTCTGCCTGCCACTCTGCCTACTTGTGTTCTCTCTCTCTCTCAAATAAATAAATAAAATCTTTTAAAAAAAAAAAGTGTACAATTCAGTGGTTCTTGGTATATTTCACATAGTAATACAACCATCACCACTACCTAATCTTAGAACATTTGATCTTGGTGTCCATTAACTAGTGGTCACTCCATCCCAGACATTCCCCTTTTCCCCATGCATAGGTAACCATTAATCTACTTTCTTTCTCTATGGATTTTCTTTTTTTGGACATTTCGTATAAATGGAATCCACAGGTTGTCTTTCGGAACTGGCATCTTTCATTTAGCATGATGTTTAAGATACATCTGCATTGTAGTATGTACCAGTGCTGCTTTCTTTCTTTCTTTTTTTTTTTTAAAGATTTATTTACTTATTTGAGAGAGAGAGCGCACATACGTGTATGAGTGGGGAGAAGAGCAGAGGGAGAGAATCTCAAGCAGACTCCCCACTGAGGGCGGATCCCAACACAGGCTCCATCTTAGGACTCTGAGATCATGACCTGAGCTAAAGTCAAGAGTTGGGCACCTAACTGACTGAGCCACCCAGTTGCCCTGGACTTCATTCTTCTTTATTGATGAATGACATTCCATTGTATGGATAATGTTGCTGTGAACATTTGTATACAAGTTTCTGTGAACATATTTTCATTTTTCTTGGGTATATACCTAGCAGTGAACTTGATGGGCCATCTGGTAACTCTCTTTAACCTTTTGAGGAACTGCCAAACTGTTTTCCAAAGTGTCTGCACCATTTTACATTCCTATTCATTTCTCCACAGAAAATTTTTATAAAAAACAAATGTAAGATATTTACAATGTGAGTGGTGCCCTTTTGAAGTGGCTCCTTTGTTTAATGTGAAACCACGTGCATTGGCCCTGAGTTCACAGTCCCTAACCCTTGTGAGAATACAGTAATTCATTTATGGGAAAATCTGATGTAACTTTTACTTCCCTCCTGTTGCCATTTTAGAATTCCCTAGGGGTAGAAATCAACATCTCTAAATATTCCTTTCCACTACAGCCCCTTTCCACCTTTTTTTTTTAAAAAAACAAAAACAAAAACAGAGTTAAGTGTATACATCTGAGCTGTGTTAACTTTACTTCTCAGGAAGAGCTAAGCAAGGTTTGATTAGATTATCCATGTGACAGTCAGTGAGTATAATTTTTTTCCCAGGATTTAGCTTTGGGAATGCTTTTTTTTTTTTTTAAGATCTTTATTTATTTATTTGAGAGAGTGAGCCAGTGAGAGAAGCAGGCTCCCCACTGAGCAGGGAGCCCGACGCGGGGCTCCATCCCAGGACCCCGGGATCATGACCCAAGCCGAAGGCAGACATCCAACCGACTGAGCCACCCAGGCGCCCCGGGAATGCTTTCTGTGTGTATTTCCCCTGTGGCTTCCTAATTGTAATTTATGTCTCCTATTTGACTTTCTTGTTCTGTCAGAATTAGTTTGTTGGTATAATACAGTATTTCCTTGGTCATGAGACATACTCTTTTCTCCCAGTTTTATGTTTCTGAAATTAGGAAATAACACAATTGATAATTATATTTAATGTGGTAGTGGTTAAAAATTTTTTCTCTTGAAAATGCGGTCAGTGATTCATGAACCCTTTTTAAATTACTAGCATCTTGGAATTTAAGAAATATGTACCGTACGTAAGTGTGAAAACAGCTAGATTTATTGGTGATGAGTGCTTTGAAAGTTAGGAATTATTGGTGGTTGTCACTCTGTTTTAAATGAATGTTGTTCTGTAGTTGAGTATAGAAAAAAAAGCTTTGTCCGGGGCACCTGGGTGGCTCAGTCGGTTGAGCATCCGACTCTTGATTTCAGCTCAGGTCATGATTTCAGGGTCATGAGATTGAGCCCCACTTTGGGCTCTGTGCTCAGCGGGGAGTCTGCTTGAGATTCTCTCCCTTTCCCCCTCCCCCTGCTCGCACACCTCCTTCTCTCCCTCTCAAATGAATAAATCTTAAAAAAAAGAAAAAAGCTTTATCCAACTCTGTAAGTGTAGTTTATGTTATATAAATTATTTAGGAACATAGTTCAAGATTTCTTGGTATCTTTATGAAGATAGTCTAGCTTTTTGTGATTTCAGTGATTTGTATATCAGTGATTCAATATAAAACATCTTAAGGCAGTTAGTACACTGCTTACCCTTTTACTTTTGAAGAGCAAATTACATGGTGATATACATAGTGCTTATTTTTAAAATCGTAATAACAGTGTAAGATTATATAATACTTAAAAATGTCAATCCTTTAGTATTTTTATTTTTGTTTTTTATTTTCATTTTATTATCTTTTAGTTTTTGTCTACATGTGTAATTTAAAATGTAGTATTATGTATGTTTTCTTATTCAGTTAGTAGATATTTATTGAATACCTTTTATGTTCTGGGTACTTTGCTAAGGATATTGCAGCAAATAAGGCAGTCAGGATTCTTATTCTCATGGAACAAATGCTGTAGTGGAAAATATGGGTATTAAGCATATAATTTACCCCAAAAAAGCATATAACTTACTATGATGATGAGTGTTAAGAGACTTAGAAAATGCTGCATGAGCACTTAACAGGGAGCTCTCCCTTAATCTAGCAGGGAAATGACATAATCAGATTATTTTTTAAATCATATTTCTAGCTGCATCTTAGAGCAGGGATTGGAGGAGGACAAGGTGGATATACAGAGAAGTTAGAAAGCTGCTATATTCTGTGTAAGATTTGTTGTTGTTTTGGACAGAATGGCAGTGGACTTAGAACTGGGTGTAATCAGAAATTATTTATGTGGAATTCACAAGTTTTGGTGTTAGGGTCACGTTGGGAATAGGGCAGTGAGAGGAGGCAAGGATGACCGCCAGGTTTCCAACTTGAGCAACTGGTGGTACTGTGCTTACTTAGCTAATAAGATATATCCTAAGAAATAGGATGGTCATCCATAAGATGTATCATGAAAGAGTATAAAAGCTAGGGCAAATTAAGATACGTAATGTGCTGTAATTTTTTAAGATCTTATATAGTTAATTTATATCTGTTTTCTTACTCTTGAGAAATAGAATAATGATTACAGTCTCTTACTATGTTTGATAAGGACCACACAGAGAAGACAAAAATTTATCACGGATGAGAAGAACTATACTTAAGCTAAAAATCTGCCAACATTGTTCAATCTGCAATGTGATAATTTTAGATAAATGTACTTACCCAAAAAGAAAGAAAAGTTATTCTTACATATTAGAGTTAATATAAAATATCTTTCTTATCAGGTTGAAAAAAAAATTGTAAAACTCTATTATATGTTTATAGAGTGTCATCATACTGCCTCCTTCTGTGTATATCATATGTGCATGTGTTCCTGGCTGTCGGCTTGACCTTTCTACCTAAATGTTTCACAGACATCTAAAATTTAACATACTTACTGAACTCTTAATCTCATCCCAGCAGACAACTTTTTTTTTTTTTTTTAAAGATTTTATTTATTTATTTGACAGAGAGAGAGACACAGTGAGAGAGGGAACACAAGCAGGGGGAGTGGGAGAGGGAGAAGCAGGCTTCCCGCGGAGCAGGGAGCCCGATGCGGGGCTCAATCCCAGGACCCTGGGATCACGACCTGAGCCGAATGCAGGCGCTTAACGACTGAGCCACCCAGGCCCCCCAGCAGACAACTTTTATAACGTCAGCCACATGAGGGCAGGGATTTTTGTGTTTTTGCACTGCTATGTCCCCAGTTCCTGTTACATAATGGTCACTTGGTAAATAATTTGTTGATGGAATGTCTAAATGGTACTACCATACAATTCACCAGTTGCTTACGTTTTCAATTCTCTCCCTCCTTTCCTGCATCTTGCTGAAAATCAAATCAGTTACACCTTTGAAGTATCTCCTAATGCCTCTTTTGCCTGGCTGTTTCCTACTCAGACTGGGTCTCAGCTTAAAGTTAATTATTTTTCTAAGATATATTCCCTGTTCCTCCAAGTTTCCTTGATATACTACCTCATATTTCAATACCTTCACATTTATTATAAGTTATAATCACATATTTAAATAATTAGTCAGGGGCGCCTGGGTGGCTCAGTCGTTAAGCTCAGGTCATGACCCCGGGGTCCTGGGATCGAGCCCCACATCGGGCTCCCTGCTCCGCGGGAAGCCTGCTTCTCCCTCTCCCACTCCCCCTGCTTGTGTTCCCTCTCTCGCTGTGTCCCTCTCTGTCAAATAAATAAGTAAAATCTTTTAAATAAATAAATAAATAAATAATTGGTCATTTATCTGCCTCCCCCTCTAAAATTTAAAGTTCATAAGACTTAGGACCATATTGAATTATTTATAACTATTTCTACAGTGGGTATCACAATTCTCAAAACATATTTTAGGCTCTCAGAATATTCACTGAATGAAGGGATAGATTAAGGATGATGAATGCATAAAGGAAATGATAATCATGGTTGCAGAGGTAGTTGGAGAGCCAGTAGAATGTGTGATCATAGAAGACAAGCGAGAGTTTCAAATAGCAAGTATGCTAGATGTAACAGAGAGGAGTAGTAAGACCAGGAATGAAAATGATCTTTGGGAGGCAGCGTAACATAGTATTGAGAGGAACCAGCAGACCTGGGCTCAAGCTTTTATTGATTATTAACTTGTTTTTTCATCCCTGAAAATGGAATAATAATAGTAACTGAGGTAATCTGTATAACATTAGCATAGAGCTTTGCAAATATAAGAGGTCAGTAAATTTTTAGGTATGTAATTTTTTTTTTTTTAATTTAACTAATGCATCCACTGGAAGGACTCAGTTTTGTTGTATTTAAAAAAATACATAGTAGGGGCGCCTGGGTGGCTCAGTCTAAGCGTCTGTCTTCGGCTCAGGTCATGATCCCGGGGTTCTGGGATTGAGCCCTGCATCGGGCTCCCTGCTCTGTGGGAAGCCAGCTTCCCCTCTCCCACTCCCCCTGCTTATGTTCCCTCTCTCACTGTGTCTTTCTCTGTCAAATAAATAAATAAAATCTAAAAAAAAATTAAATAAAAAATACATAGTTGATTTTATATTGCCTTGCTAAATAGTGTTTTATCAAAGTATGCCTATTCCCTTCCAACCTGTTATGATAGACAAGGTATGTACACAAAATGGTCTCCAAACTTAGTTGAATTGTTTTCCATAATGGTTTGGTATCTCACAGACCAGAGCACTGTGTTAACAGTGAATTTGTTTATTTTTATCAGATCCGTTGTTGGTTAATTGGATGTGAGATTAGTATGGGAGGTGTGGGTGGGTAGTAGTCATCACTTCATAGAGGGAATAGGGTATGAGGTAAAAACAAGTTTGAGCAATTCCTGTTCAAAAGTTTTATATTTGTATTGCTTGCCCAAGTATTGTCATATTGCAATAATATATGAATATATAGCAATAGAGCATTCATAAATCACTATGAAATGTGATTTATTTTGTATATTTATAGGTAGTATCTAATATGTTGTTAGGTTATCATGCTTTGGGGCACCTGGGTGGCTCAGTCAGTTAAGCTTCTGCCTTCAGCTCAGGTCATGATCACAGGGTCCTGGGATGGAGCCTGGCATCCCGCTCCTTGCTCAGATGGGAGCCTGCTTCTCCCTCTCCCTCTGCCTGCCGCTCCCAACCCCCACTTGTGCTCTCTCGCTCTGTCAAATGAATAAATAAAATCTAAAAAAAAAAGATTATCATGCCTTGTGTTGATATAATGTATATATCCTATTAATACAATTAGTAATTTTCTCTCCTTTTTTTTTAGATCTCATTTATTTGAGAGTGTGTATGTGTGCACACGAGTTGGGGGGGGAAGGGCAGAGGGAGAGAGACAAGCAGACTCCCCACTGAATGCAGAACTACCCAGGCACCCTAGTAATTAGTAATTTTCTAAAAAGCTTGTTCACAGATAAAATGATCTCAGCGAAAGGGCTTCATGATATAGATTTAGTGTTAGTTTCCCTTGAATTTGGACTAGACTGTTCTGGATTGTTTCAGTGATTTGAAGATATCCTGTAAATCCCAACGTTGCATGTGAGATGAATGTTGAATTTGTCTCTTAGAGTAAAGAGATTCTAGCAGTCTTAGTTCTGTGTTTCCCCTTGGAACTATATTTTGCCTTGAATATATTGTAGTAGGAACCAGAATACATTGTGTAACAACATGGCATCCTTGTCCCTGGATGGAAAACCTAGATTATATAGATACCTTTCCAAAAGCTGAAAGAGTATCATTCACAAAGAATACTGTTTTCAGAGTTCAATATCAGAATTCTGGCAGCTGGTGTAGGGACTGGTTTTCAAGCAGTTTACATTTAGCAGATAAAAAGCATTCTTTGTTGTGAAGTATCTTCAGAATTTGGATTTATCTTTACTAGAAACACTTAAATTTTGGTATGTAGGGTTTGCCAATCATGCTTTTCCAGTCTCGCTGCCTAGATGGATTCACAAAATATGCCCTTAGGCATACTGTTCTTTTTCCTCTTTGATCAAGTTAGGGAAACATATTTCTCTATTCTTACATATATTTCTGGGGTAGTGATCAGTGTTTTCAAATTAATTCTTTTTTAGTTTGTTGATATTTATATAATAATCTGTGTCACTGAGATTCAGTTTTTCCATTTTAAAATGAAGAGAATCATGCTCTCCAAACCCTTCTCTGGAATGTGTTAAAAGTAAGTGCTGGTAAAAATGCTTTTGAGTTCTTTGGAGGAAATACTGAAGTTCTGCTTCACATTTATACATATATATATGAAGAGTTCTGGATTCCTTCATTATGAAAAAAATGTAGGGAAATTTAAATGGATATAAAAGCAGTTGTTTCTGTGTAAATTATTTGTTTTTATTCTAGAACAGATTTGTTTTCATGACTAACCAAAAAAATACATGGCAGGTGTATTAGTTCACCACTAGTAATATGAAACCCAGGATGGGTATTAAAAATTAAGAAACATGCGGTGCCTGGGTGGCTCAGTCGATTAAGTGTCCAACTCTTTTTTTTAATTTAAGATGTATTTAGTTATTTTAGAGAGACAGAGAGAGAATGGCAGAGAGCAGGGGGGAGGGCCAGAGGAAGAGGGGGAGAATTTTCAGCCGCTGAGCATGGATCCAGACTCGAGGCTTGATCTCATGGCCCTGAGATCATGACCTGAGCTGAAGGCAGATGCTTAACCTACTGAGCCACCCAGGTGCCCCAACTGTCCAACTCTTGATCTCAGCTCACGTCTTGATCTCAGGGTCGTGAGTTCAAGACCTGTGCTGGCCTGTACACTGGGCGTGGAGCCTACTTAAAAATAGATAAATAAGGGCGCCTGGGTGGCTCAGTTGGTTAAGCGACTGCCTTCAGCTCAGGTCATGATCCTGGAGTCCAGGGATAGAGTCCCGCATCAGGCTCCCTGCTCAGCGGGGAGTCTGCTTCTCCCTCTGACCCTCCCCCCTCTCATGTGCTCTCTCTCTCTCTCATTCTCTCTCTCAAATAAATAAAATCTTAAAAAAAAATAAATAAGAAACAAGAAAGAAGAAAGAAAGGGGAGAAAATGACTAGAAAATAAAAAATTAAAGCCAGTAAGATACATTCCAGAAAAGACATGCAATTAATTCAAATACTTATTGGAACACCTACATGCCAGGTCCGGTTTTAGGTGCTAGGACATTACATTGAACTAAACTGACAAAAATCCATTTCCTGGGGGCACTTTACATCCCAATGGAAAGACATCCATAATAAATAAATACATTGTACACCAGATGGTAAGAAGAGCCATGGAGAAAAATAAAACAGGACAGAGTGTTAGAAGAAGATGGTGCGATAAGTGTTTTTCAGTTTTATAAAGGATTGTCAGAGATTGCCTGTTCTATAAGGTTACATTTAGGTAAAGGTGAAGGACATGAAAGAGCAAATTGTGCAGTTAGTTATCTGGGGAAGGAGTGTTCTAGTCAGGCAGAATAATAATTGCAAAGGCCCTGTGGTAGGAGTATTTTACTTTGAGAAACAGAAGGAGGAGACCTCTGCTCCCCACCCCCCCTTCTTGGAACTAAGTGGGGAGTTTGGTAAGAGGTGGAAGAGAGGTAGAGTGGATTGTACAGCAGAGTAAATAGGGCCTTTAGACCATTGTAAGGACTTTGACTTCCATTTTGAGTGAGGTGGGAAGCCATTGAAAGGGTGTTGAGCCCAGGAATGACATGATCAGACACAAGCTTTTAAAGGATCACCTGGCTGCTGAGTTGAGAAGACTAAGGAGTACAAAGGGCTGAAGCAAGGAGTGAGCCAGTGAAGAGACTTTTGCAGTAGTCCGGGTGACATATTATCACTTGGATCTGAGTGGTAGCTGTCAAATTAGCGAGAAATAGAATGTACATGTATTTCGAAGGTAAAGAAGACTGCTGACTAAATGGACATGTGAGGCATGAGAAAGAGGAGTTAAGGGTGATTAGGAATTTTTAGCCTAAATATTTCTAGCTGGAGTTGCATTTATTTATTGAGATGAGGAAGCCTGTGGGAAGAACAGTTGGGGGGGATGAGGCAGAAGATGAACTGATTTTAAGGAGGCTAAACTTGCGGTGTCTGTCTAGTAGACATCTAGGCAGTGTGTCAAGTAGGCATTTAGATATAGGATTCTGGAGTTCGAAGAAGAGGTCCCACCTGGCCTCTATCTAGTGATAGAAATTTGTGAATCAACAATGTTAGATGGAATTTGAGGCCAAAAGTTTGGATTTGGTCATTTAGCAAGTAAGTGTAGATGGGGAAGGGAAGAGCATGCCCTGGGGTGCGCCAGTGTTTAGTGTTCAGGGAGAAAAGGAAAAACTGGTAAAGGAGACTGAGGTTGACTAGCCAGTAAGGCAGAAGAATCCAGAGAGGGCTCCTGGAAGTCAGTGCAGAGACGATGGGGCTGTTCCACTGTGTCACATTCTGTGGCTAGGTCAAGGAGAGGACTAAGAACTGACCGGTGTACTTAGTAGCGTGGAGTGCGTTAGTGACCTTGACTAGCAGTTTATTTGGAGAGGTGGTGGTGAAAGTGTGATTGGTGCATTCCAGAGAAAAAAGGTGAGGATTTAGAGATGGCAAGAATGGACTGCCCTTTGAAGAAGTTTGGTTATAAGAGGGGGACAGAGAAATGGGAAGCTGGTAGAAGATATGGGGTCAAGAGGAGTTTTCTTAGATGAGAAATATTGTAGTATGTTTTCATGCTGATTGGTATCATCCAGAGGAAAAACGAGAAATGGATGATGCAAGGGAGAAAGGATAGTTGCCCTAATAAAGCTCTTGAGAAGGCAAGGAGAGGATAGGTTTTAGTGCTCAAGTGGAGCGGTTGGAAATACATGTATTTTTAAATTATTATTATCTTTTTAAGCAGGCTCCACACCCAGCGTGGAGCCCAACATGGGGCCTGGACTCACAACCCTGAGATCAAAACCTGAGCTGAGACCAAGAGTCAGATGCTTAATCGACTGAGCCACCCAGGTGCCCCACTATATTATGGTAGTAGGGAAGGCAGAATCTATAGGAACAGACACACAGGAGGTGGGTCAGTATAGTGGGGGCTTGTGGCAGTTTTCTTATTGTTTCTACGGCCATCATCAGATTGGAAGCAAAATCAGTGAGGGTGGAGATGACTTCAAGTAGCTGTGTGGGAGAGTGGTGGATTAGGGAAATAGGTTTCAGCACTAAGGGTCCAGTTGAGGTAAGCGTTCAGGAATGTAAAGTGAGATCAGTGAACATGATTTTTCTTAGACCAGCTTTGATGGTACAGAGACAGAAGGAGGTATAAGATACAATTTTGAAGCTGTTACTAGTGCGATTAAGATATTGTAGTAAGTTTATAGAAAACTACCTCTATGAAATACGTATAATAAACATATAAAACTTGTGTATAGGACTCTTATAACAGAAGGTGAACTCATGTAAGAAAGGAAAGGAGAAACATTTTCTAAATGCCAGATATTATGTTAGAAGCTATAGGGGCCTTAAAATTCATTCATTCAGCTATTTATTGGATACTAATATATGTGCTGTTCATCGTTCTGGGTGCTGGAAAAATAGTCGTGAACAAGCCAGAAGAGGTCCCTACCCTCATGAAGCTTAACACTGTAATTATTTGGGGATGTAGTTGACAAATTTGGAAGAAGGAGGAAAAAAGCTGATTACTCAGATTGTGATCCTATATGGATAATAGGTATTCAGGGAAGATCAGGTCAATGCAAGCTTAAATGTAAGTGTTAAAACGTAAGTCCACAAAGCATCATCCAAAAATTTGTTTTTTGCGTAGATTGGGTTACTTCCACAGTGGTGTTTAGAGTAGCACTCCTTCATCAAGCACAGTAATACTTTTGCATTGAAATGTATGACTATTCACAAAAATTGTGGTGATTAAGACCAAAATGGATCCAAATCAGGTCTGGTCAGGTTTTGTCCTTAGTGAATTATGAAAAAGCTTCTGGTTCTCAAGAGTTTTAAATTTCAGGATTATGAACCCATCTCAGACAAGATAGGACTTTGTACTTTTTTATTTTTTCAATTAATTTATTTGAGAGAGAGAGAAAGCGACCATGGGAGGGCAGAGGGGGAGGAAGAAGCAGACTCCCCACTGAGCAGGGAAGGGAAGGGAGCCCGACGCAGGGCTTGATCCCAAAACCCCGAAATCATGGCCTGAGCCAAAGGCAGCCACTTAACCGACTGAGCCACCCAGGCGCCCCAGGACTTTGTACTTTTAGAGGGAAAGAAAGCACACGGCACAGAAGCAAAAATGAACATGATCTGTTAGGGACAGTAAAGGAAACTGAATTGACGACGTCATAGGGGATGTGTGTTGGGAAGTAAGGACAAGCAAGTTTGAGTATTTACGAGCTGGATTATGAACAGCCTTGAAAACTGTTGTGAAGCATTAGCAAGAATTGTTAGAGTGAGCTGATTGGAAGATTACCGTTGTGGCTGTTTTTGTGAATGAACAGAGTGGGAACAAACTGAAGAGTTTAGTCAACTGGCCAGTATTTACTGAATACTTAATATGCTGCTACTCTTAGTAATAATAATTAATTATTGGTACCTTCTCTTGAACCCTTGCTGTGTTGCTAGGCATCGGGCTATGCATTTTACTTACATTCCTTGTAGAAGTTGTGAAATAGTTATATGATCTTTGTCCTTGAGAATCTTACGATCTTGTCGGAAGGAAAAGTCTTAAGGCACGTATTTTAAACTATGAAATATGCTACTCCATAAAAGGAATGTTCTAAGGAATAGGCTGTTCTTCTTCTTTTTTTTTTTTTTTTAAAGATTTTATTTATTTATTTGACAGAGAGAGAGATAGCGAAAGCAGGAACACAAGCAGGGGGAGTGGGAGAGCGAGAAACAGGCTCCCTGCCGAGCAGGGAGCCCGATGCGGGACTCGATCCCAGGACCCTGGGATCATGACCTGAGCCGAAGGCAGACGCTTAACGACTGAGCCACCCAGGCGCCCTGTTCTTCTTTTTTCAGATACTTGTCCTGGATCTTGATTGGATATATGCTTAGAATAAAAACTAGTCTGTCAATCTTCAAGAATAGTGAATTGTTTTGGTTTTATATTTGCTAGTCAGCCTTCTGATTATATGGTAATCTGGTTTCCTGAACATCTTTATTTTTGAGAAGGAGGTTGCCCTGTGTAGATTATTCAGATTCACAGGTAAGGTGTATATCTTTTATAAAATAATAATTTGCTCATTTAAAAATATTTTATGAATTTGGAAAAAAATATTTATGGATTTGGGGAATTAAAGCATGCCAACTGACTATTCACTATTAGGAAAACTTGTAAAATTAAATTTCTGGTTTTCAAAGTTTTTATATCAATTGTTATAAATCATTTATACAACAATTTTTTAGTGTTTGTCTTTCTCACTAGAGTATAAGTCTTGTAAATTTAGGAACTGGGTCTGTTTTGTTGAGTACTGTGTTTCCAGGTTTTTGCACAATGCCTGGCACATGATAGGAGCTCAGAAATATTTTTGAATGAATGAATGAGTGAATGAATTCAGAGTTTAATTGTACACCAGCAGCAGAGATAATTCCAGCCTAAGAGTCCTAACCTGAAAAGCCCGAAACCTCTTAAAAAAGGTTGGAGCACTAAAACCAGTCCATAACATGTATTACTACAACTAGTTTATGGTATCTGTAGAATAATAAGCTTATTCTAAAATTTTAAATTTATTTATAACTAAATTAAGTTCATTTTGTACTGTATTTTGGTTAGTTACAACTGTGATTTGGGATTCTTCCTGACCTCCTTGCCCCTCTCCCCTTATACCCATTTTTCACATTAAGCAATAGTTGCTTTCTTTTCTGATGAATTTTTGTTACGGTTTATCCTGCAGAGAAAGAGATGCTGGATGCAAGTTTTGGAGATCCCTGTTTTTTATGGAACACAGTTCTGTAAAATTTCCCTAAGCTTCCTTGGCAATAACAGACACTTGTGATGGACCCTAGAAATACTGCTATGTTAGGATTGGGTTCTGACTCTGAAGGATTTTCAAGAAAGAGTCCCTCTGCCATCGGTACTGGCACAGTGGCCAGCAAGAGAGAAGGAGAGCTAGAGAACAGCACAAAAGAGGAAGAGGACCTTCGCAAGTGGAATCGGGAAAGAAACAGCGAAGCAGGGAAGGAGGATGGTTTGACTGATGCACAGCAACAGTTTTCAGTGAAAGAAACAAACTTTTCAGAGGGAAACTTAAAATTGAAAATTGGCCTTCAGGCTAAGAGAACTAAAAAACCTCCAAAGAACTTGGAGAACTATGTATGTCGACCTGCCATAAAAACAACTATCAAGCACCCAAGGAAAGCACTTAAAAGTGGGAAGATGACAGATGAGAAGAATGAGCACTGTCCTTCAAAACGGGTGAGTAGAATTTTTGACATTACTTGGATTTCTTTATTAATTTTTTATCCAACTTTCATACTTATTACGGGAAGTTTGATTTTAATCTCTGTTATTTCCAAATAGTCCGTTTTGTGAGACTACAAGAGGCTCTGAGGCTTGTCAGGGACGTGCATGATAGCATGACCGTGAATGCATGTGTATTTGTATGGCAGACATTTGAAATGGGATATACCTATGTTGTTACTCCTGCATGTGATAGTGGAAAGAATACTGGCTTTGCAGTTAGGAATTTCCTACATTTGAATCTCACCTTCCTATTTACTAACATTGTTATAGACAGATTAACAGGGAAGAAATTGAGGCTCAAAGATGTCAAATGATTATAATACCACTTACCTTTTAAAGGTGGTTGTAAGGATCCAGTGAACTACCATATGTTGAAAGCTTTTGTGGGTTTTTGTGTTTGGTTTGGTTTGGTTTGGTTTTTCCTTCTTTTTTTTTTTTTTAAGAAAAGGAGAGAGAGAGTATGAGGGGTAGGGGAGGGGCAGAAGCAGAGGGAGAGGGAGAGAGAGAATCTTAAGCAGGGCTCGATCTCACAACCCTGACACCATGACCTGAGCTGAAATCAAGAGTTGGAAGCTTAACTAACTGAGTCACCTACGCGCCCCATACGTTGAAAGCTTTTGTAAAATGAACTGTTTAATACAAGGATTAATTCCTGTCACTCTTCATAAAGCAAGTTGATACATTAAAAATTGTCACCTCCTTCTCGTAGGCTATCCAAATATAATAACTAATTTTTCAGGGCACCTGGGTGGCTCAGTCAGTTAAGCTGACTGCCTTTGGCTCAGGTCATGATCCCAGCGTCCTGGGATTGAGTCCCGCATTGGGCTCCCTGCTCAGCGGGAAACCTGCTTCTCCCTCTCCCTCTGCTGCCTGCCCTGTTTGTGCTCCCGCTCTCTCTCTCTCAAATAAATAAATAAAATCTTTTTAAAAAACTAATTTTTCTTAACCTTATTTATTCTGTGCAGTAAAGATACTAAATTTGTGAGGCGCCTGGATGGCTCAGTCGGTTAAGCTTCTGCCTTCGGCTCAGGTCATGATCCCAGATTCCTGGGATCGAGCCCCACATCAGGCTCCCTGCTTAGCGGGGAGCCTGCTTCTCCCTCTACCTCTGCCTGCCTCTCTGCCTACTTGTGCTCTCTCTCTATCTCTCTGTCAAACAAGTAAATAAAATCTTAAAAAAAAAGGATATTAAATTTGTTTTAGGTTACCTGTTGACCACAAGTTTTAGCCATTTCTCTTTTTTCTTTGTCTTTTTTTTTTTTTAGATTTTATTTATTTATTAGAGCACGAGAAAGCACAAGTGGAGGTGGGGTGGGGAGGAAAGGGAGATGCAGGCTCCTTGCTGAGTAGGGAGCCTGACGTGGGGCTCGATCCCATGACCCTGGGATCATGACCTGAGCCGAAGGCAGCTAGACACTTAACCGACTGAGCTACCCAGGTGCCCCTAGCCATTTCATACAATATCTAATTTCAGGCGATGGGCACCATACGTGCCCATGTGCAGATTTAAATTATTTGTATATATAAGTAAAACAATGAATCTAGCTAGAAAGAATTGGCTTAACATTTTGGCTAAAATTTTGAAATATTCCTGACTGTGTGAAATAACAGTTTTTACTGTTAATAACATCAAATTCATGTGCTTTCTGCATGTTAACAGAAACCATAATGATGCAGGCTCTCTGTTCTTCAAATTGCTGTGGCATCCAGAAATTTTTAATAGTTGCTATTCTTCAAAGATTATAGACATGTAAAGTAGTTTGGGATGTTTTATGGATAAAATGAACTGTGAATGAGTTAGAAGCCAGGGAAAAAACGGGTATTGTACCAATTCTTGAAAAAATGAACTGGATGAATCTTTGCTAAGTTGAGTAACCTCCCCTGAGCCTTATTTTCCTCATGAGGGTATCTGTTCCTGCTGAACGCAAGGATTTTCATAAGGTTGATTGAAAGAGATTTTTATGTAGACCTTTTTCCTTAAAACAATGTAAGAGTTTGTAAAGTCTCCTTCCTTGTAAAAGTCTCCAGTCTTCTCATTTATAGTGGGACTATGAATGCCTATCTTCAATGGTTGTATACAAAATTAAATTTATATAAAGCATCTGGCATGTGACAGGTTCCTGTGAATGTTTTCTTTTCCTTGTTACAGCCTGATGTAAGGCTTCACAACCTGCGGTCCCTGGGAGGATGCTGGCGTGTGGGGTTGTCCTCACAATGCGACAATCAGTATAGAGTTTTGTGTTTTTACATAGCTATCACCAGCTTCTTAAAGGAGGTCATGACTCTAAAAAGATTAAGCATCCTTGGCCAAGGAAGGAAAGAGGGACTATTACGAGTCATGTTGGTAGTTTTAAGAAAGTGTGGGCACTTTGTTTTATTTATTTTAAAACAAGGCTCTACTAAATGCAACTGCAACATTTACCCCCAATTCTTCAAAAGTAGTTGGGTTTGTCAATGTTGCTTTTAAAGCAAATATTACAGGGCACCTGTGTGGTTCAGTCAGTTAAGTGTCCGACTCTTGATTTCAGCTCAGAGTGAGATCGAGCCCCATGTGGGGCACTGTGCTGGGCGTGGAGCCTGCTTAAGATTCTCTCTCTCCCTCTCTCCCTCCCTAAAAAAATAAAATAAAAGATAAAGCAAATATTAGGCCTTATATTCCTAATAAAAACAAATATCGATCATATATTTTATCTCTACATAGAATTTTTCTTTCAGCAGTATTCAGAGAGCAAAAACAAGGCCCTCTGAAAAAATAAGTTGTTTGCTGTTATGATTAGTACTGAATGATTGTTAACTGTTTAATTTTTTAAACTGCTTATGTAATTTTTATTTTTATTTATTTTTTAAAGATTTTATTTATTTATTTGACAGAGAGAGACACAGCGAGAGAGGGAACAGAAGCAGGGGGAATGGGAGAGGGAGAAGCAGGCCTCCCGCGGAGCAGGGAGCCCAATGCGGGGCTCAATCCCAGGACCCTGGGATCATGACCTGAGCAGAAGGCAGATGCTTAACGACTGAGCCACCCAGGCGCCCCCTGTTTATGTAATTTTTAAAAGCAAAACCCAAGTTCAGTTCCATGAGTGAAATTTTCCCTTTTCTTGAATTATGTGACATACTGTTAAATTTATGGTAGTTTACTCATGAACTCTTTATTTAGAGGGATTCAAATATGTCACTAATTTATGAAAAATTTCAGTTCATTGTTTAGGAACTAGGACATTAATAACTGGAGTGTGAAGTTTAGTTCAGTCTTTTGAGAAAATATTAGAGGATGATACTTTTAATGTCTTTTATTTAAAGTTATATTAAAGATTTTAAGGGTCCTGAATCTCTTTTTATTAAATGTATTTGTAATGTATTTTTTAATATGTTTTTAGATTTAATATGTTTTTAAAGATACTGAGTTACAGTGCTGTGTACTTGGTGTGAAGGTGTACTTGGTTTATGTTTCAGTAATTTTGAGACCTTTCTATATTACATTTTGGCAAAACTGAAAAATTTCATATTAATGATAATAATAATTGAGTGTTGGCAGGAATCTAGGGCAACAAACTCTCTCATCCACTGCTGGTGTTGAGTAAATTGGTATGGCACTTTTTGAATTGTGCTATTTTTTTGTTGGTGAGTTTTCACGGTTCTTTATACATTCTGCATATAAGACTAGCTAATACTAACTCCCCGTGTGGGTTGTCTTCTCACTCTCTTGACAGTGTCCTAGATGCACAAGGGTTTTCAGTTTTTTGTTTTTTTTTTTTAAAGATTTTTTATTTATTTGAGAGAGAGAGAACACATGAGAGGGGGGAGGGTCAGAGGACGAAGCAGACTCCCTGCCGAGCAGGGAGCCCGATGCGGGACTCGATCCAGGGACTCCAGGATCATGACCTGAGCCGAAGGCAGTCGCTTAACCAACTGAGCCACCCAGGCGCCCAAGGGTTTTCAGTTTTGATGAACTCTAGTTTATCTATTTTTTCTTCTATTGCCTATGCTTTTGGTGTCCTATCCAAGAAATCACTGTCAAATCCAGTTTATTGAAGATTTCCCTCTATGTTTTTTTCAGGGTTTTAATCATTCTTGCTCTCTGAATTCAGAAACTAATTCAGACAGCAAGAGATACTTTGGACATGGGAAGCTGTTATAAAAAATGTCATGTGTAGAGGCACCTGAGTGACTCAGTGAATTAAACATCAGACTCTTGATTTTAGCTCAGGTCATGATCTCTGGTGGAGAGATTGAGGGTCCGTCCCCCCCCCCCCCCGGTGGGGGGTGGCGGGCTTCCTGCTGTGTGTGGAGCCTGCTTAAGATTCTCAGTCTCCTTTTCCCTCTGCCCCTCCCCCACTAAAAATATATAAAATAAAATGTGTAAGCGTATGGATATTGGACCAGAAAATATTATTTGAGGGCGCCTGGGTGGCTCAGTTGGTTAAGCGACTGCCTTCGGCTCAGGTCATGATCCTGGAGTCCCGGGATCGAGTCCCACATCGGGCTCCCTGCTCGGCAGGGAGCCTGCTTCTCCCTCTGGCCCTCCCCCCTCTCATGTGCTCTCTGTCTCTCTCATTCTCTCTGTCTCAAATAAATAAATAAAATCTTTAAAAAAAAAAAAAAAGAAAGAAAATATTACTTGATTAGGTAATAAACTCCTATGATTCAGAATTTAAGAGATAAAAAAGGAAACAATGAAATATTGTCACCGTCATTACCCTTCTCCCCCTCTGAGTAAATCTATTTTGGAATCCCTTTTTAGACAATCTCATGATAACCCCTTAGCAACTGTGATAACGATTAAGCAGAACAACCATTTCTCAGTCAAAATGAAGAAAACTGATATGTATATTGAATACATTTTCAGGTTTAATTTACACTTGGAAAATAATACCTCACTAAGAACTAGTTGTTTTGTTTTTATTTTTACTTATTTTTTAAAGATTTCATATATTCAACAGAGAGATAGCGAGAGAGAGAACACAAGCAGGGGGCGTGGCAGGCAGAGGGAGAAGCAGGCTTCTCGCCAAGCAGGGAACCCAGTGTGGGGCTTGATCCCAGGACCCCAGAATCATGACCGGAGCCGAAGGCAGACGCCCAGTGACTGAGCCACCCAGGCGCCCCTGTTTGTTTGTTTTTAAAGATTTTATTTATGTATTTGACAGAGAGAGCACAAGCAAGGGGAGAGGCAGGGAGAGGGAGAAGCCACCCAGGCACCCCAAGAACTAGTTGTTTTGGAACCAAAATTGGTGCAAAGAATCTTCCAGGAAAATAACTTCCAACATTAGAGTCTGTAATATCTCCCAAAAATATATTATCTATATGCAGGCAAATACATATGTCTCCCTCCTCCCCCATTAAAAAATATAAATAGTTGGGGTGCCTTTGTGACTCAGTCGGTTAAGGATCCAACTCTTGATTTGGCTCGGGTCGTGGTCTCAGGTTCCTGGGATTGAGCCCCACATTGAGCTCAGCGGGGAGTCAGCAACTCCCTTTCCCTCGGCCCATCCCCCACTGTGCGGGTGCTCTCTTTAACTCTCTCTCAAATAAATAAAGAAAATCTTTTTTAAAAATTCCTGTAAGGGGCACCTGGGTGGCTCAGTTGGTTGAGTGGCTGCCTTTGGCTCTGGTCATGTCATGATCTCAGGGTCCTGGGATCAAGCCCCACATCTGGCTTACTGCTCTGTGGGGAGCCTTCTTCTCTCTATCGCTCCCCCTGCTCGTGTTCAATCTCTCTCTCTGTCAAATAAATAAATACAATCTTAAAAAAAAATTTCCTATAAAAATTTGGGTTTTGTTGTCTTGCCACTTCATGTGGTGTCTGTCATTTCATAAGTTGTCAGAATGGTCTATTCATTCTTCTGTAGCAGCATTTTAGAAAATAAGAGTAGAGGTGGAAGTCATAGTATTTACCTGCATTTATTACACATGAACTTAAAAGGAGAAGAGGTAATGGTACCTTCCTTTCTGTCATTTAAACAAAATTCCAGCTTTGGAATTGTGCAGCATGTATGTGCAGTTACATGTGATCCCAGTTTACTTAGGTTACTAAGCCAAAAAATGGTGCTTTTGTGACAAATGAAAAATAACCAAAATATCTGTTTCCTGTGGCCGGTGATTAAAACTGAAACTTGTTTGAGTTTAATGGGATTGGGGTCTATTTCAATACCACTATACACTGATTACAATTTAGGTCACAGAGCATTGAACCTCTAGTACTATGTTGACTGACATTTTGCCGGTGAATAGTTTATTCGTTGTCATTTTAGCCTCGAGTGGATTTAATGAGCACAGTGGATTATAAATAAAATTTACAGCGCTAATTATAATTTTCGTCCAAAAGATAGTTTTCTATTTGGAAAAGAAACGCCTGTGCCGATGTAATAGATTCTCTAGAAAACAGCTCATTGAAGAGGTGATTTTGAATTTCAGTGAAGTGATTTTTATGCAGAGTTATTAAAACCCACATGAGTCCAAGTATTCTAATTTAATTCCTTTTGGTCTGAGATTTTATTAAATTACAGAACTGATAGATTAATGTTTCTTTAATAAGAAACTATACAGATAATAATAATAGTATCTCAGCTCTTGCTTAGTGTAGCTAATTTGCCTAGCAGTTTTTAAATTGCTGCACACAAATCCCAATTGTTTTGAAATGAAATGTTGAGGGAAAAGTGGGTTAGATACTACCTAGGTTTTGCCTTTTGTTTCTTTCCCTTTTTTGCCCCCCAGCGAGAGAGGGAAAGAGTGCGCACACGCCGGGGGTAGGAGGTGTGGGGCAGAGGAAGAGAGAGTATCTTAAGCAGGCTCCATGCCCAGCGCAGAGTGTGATGTGGGGCTGGATCTCACGACCCTGAGATCATGACCTCAGCCGAAATCAAGAGTCAAAGGGGGCTTAACTGACTGAGCCACCCAGGCGCCCGTATCTATTATACTTTAGGTAACTGGTCAAGGGATTAATATTTTACTTGCATTACTTACATTTACTTGTATTACTTATATTACTAATAATTGTACTTTTCACAAAGGAAGATCAAGTTTTTTCATTTAATTTTAGACATAATCTCTAGTCTAGCCTCACAGTATTCTTTGATTTATCTATTTCTCCATAAAATATTTGAGTGCCTATCCTGTGCAGTAAACAGGTTATTACCATGTGATAACTTCCATAATAAAAATACAGACAGAGTACTTATGAATTCACAGAATCATTGGGAGAAGGTGGGTGGAGAATATGCAAGGAAAGCTTTATAGAGGTGTTCATATTCAGAATTAGGAATTGGCATCTTTGTTAGAATTTTCTAGAAAGAGGGGCTTTGGGGGAGCAAAGTAAATACAAGGGCAGAGGCACAGCTAGCATGTCTCACAGGTTTGTCAGTTGTGATACAGGATAAGAATCTGAAGGCCCTTTAAAGTAGGTGAGTCCTGAGAAAATACAAAGTGGAGGACTGCTTAGGGTACTTACATGTTCTGCTTTTTCGTGTTGCACTCAAAACTTAGGGAGACTCCAGTTTTTGTCTGCATTTTCTTCTTAAGAAATCTTGGGTTGAAGTTTCTTCTCTGTTTCGACTTAGAAAGTGTTTTAATTTTAATTTTAATTTTTTTTTTAAGATTTTATTTATTTGACAGAGAGAGAGAGACAGCGAGAGAGGGAGCACAAGCAGGGGGAGCGGGAGAGGGAGAAGCAGGCTTCCTGCCGAGCAGGGAGCCCGATGCGGGGCTCGATCCCAGGACCCCGGGATCATGACCTGAGCCGAAGGAGGTCGCTTAACGACTGAGCCACCCAGGTGCCCCATATTTATTTATTTTTTAAAGATTTTATTTATTTATTTGTCAGAGAGAGAGCACAAGCAGGGGGAGCGGCAGGCAGAGGGAGAGGGAGAAGCAGTCTCCCCGCTGAGCAGGGAGCCCAACGTGGGGAGATCCTAGGATACTGAGATCATGACCTGAGCCGAAGGCAGACGCTTAACCATCTGAACCACCCAGGCGTCCCATGTTTTGATTTTTAAACCATGTAGTGTTGCTTCTAACATAAAATTTTTTAAAAATTGCATGACC
>NC_058408.1:1313861-1484804 GCF_002201575.2 Neomonachus schauinslandi | reverse complement strand
CCCAGGACCCTGAGATCATGACCTGAGCCAAAGGCAGACGCTTAACCAACTGAGCCACCCAGGTGCCCGAAAGAGGAAACATTTTAAAGTTAAAATTGCTTTTTTGGAAAGTTTTTTTTTATTTGAGAAATTTGGAATTATTTATAGTTGTAGTCAGTAGGAGCCCTGTCCTTTATAGCTGTAATGTTAAGCCTTACCAAGATATAGTACCTGAATTTTATTTTACAGTACCCTCAGGACTCACCTACTTTAAAGGGCTTTCAGATTCTTTCATGCAGGAAAGTCAAGCAGGAATAATATTGAGGCAGAGTGGTGCAGCTTCTTGAGCACATAGAACTGCAACAGCAGGTGGCATTAGAGATTAGGTTTAAGGATGAGTTGCAAGGATTTAACTCTTAAAGGGGGAGGGGAAGTGAGTCGTATTGGGGTTTCAGGATACAGCTGGCAAAGCTCCATGTGACTGTTTGTGGTGTTGGTTTGTATAAAGATTTTTTTTTTAAAACCAACTATTTCATAATGGAATTCTGCTTCATAGAATTAAGAATTCAGTTTCCAGAAGAAAAGGAAACTTGTTGTATGTCTAATATCCCCCTCTCCCCTCACAACTAAAAGGTGGGAAAATATGAGGATATTATCCAAGATCTGTATAATAACCTTTGTCTTTTTGTTATAAATGAGTATCACTTTATACTAGCAAGTACCTAATGTCAGGAGTTAAGAGAAGTATGTAAGACTGGGTGAAGACCTACAAAGGAAGGGAATGGGTGGGTGGTTGCATGTTAACTGTGACTTCCTTGGGACCCTTTAGTATAGATACGGGTCTTCAAGCTGGATTTATGGTGTTCCTAAGGCTTTAGTTTATCCAGAGTCTATTATCTAAATTGCAATTATACAGATTAGCAAAAGAAGATAATATGAACAAAGATGTCAGAAACGGTAACTTTGGTAAAGTGAAATAGTAACCACTACTCACTCTTTAAACAAAATAGGTTCTGAACTATTAAATTTGGCCTTGGTCTACTCTTCATTTTTTAACAGCCAAGTTTTTATCTACTATGTATATTTTACCATCAGTTTTGGAAAACATCTCATAGTCAAGTATGCAAGTTTGCAGTAAAATGTTCTGCTACTGTGTTAGGAAGTCAGAGTTTAGGAGGTGTGCAGAGACATTCTGACCCAAATGCACAGATGGTAGATATGTACAATAGAATATTTTAGCTATTTTTAGCCAAGCTACATGGAATTAGTAACACCTCAGAATATATGTGAATGGAGAAAGATGATCCTAACAGTTGCAGAATTCAGTAGTAACTTTTCACAGTAACAGCAATGAAGTAAGATAGAACCTGCTTCTGAACCCCACCTTTTTATTTTTTGCCCAAATTGCTGAGTGTGATTATCCTCTAGTCTTTGTCTAGTCCTTCATCGCATGGGTAGGAGCTACGGAAGACTGCTGAGAAAATCACAGACACTTACAATTAGCAGCCAGAGGCAAAGGGTGCTTGGTCACTTTTCTTTAAGCTGCTTGTTGATTGTGACCACTAGGAATTACCAGACAACTGGAAATTCTCCTACACGTACTTGGTGACACATTTTTCTCCTAGTTGCAATCTCAAGAAGTAAATTAGCTAACATAAACATGAAAAATCAGAAAAATAAATTTGTTACTAAGTTCTTAAATAAAAGCAAAAAGAAAAAAATTTCATACGCAATAGAGAAGGGAGATAGGATGAGAGGGTAGGAAGACTCGGCTTACATGTCACCCAGTTCTATTAAAGGTTACCTGAGCTGTAACCCCTGTGCTTCCACTGCATATATTTCTGTTCTATAACATGTGTCACATTATAGTGCAATTATTAGTTTCTTTTCTTTACTAGTGAATGAATGCTCCTTGAGGTGACCATTTTAGTTTTTGCATTTAAGGATCACAAACTATGCTTAAAAAATAGGTCATTAAGATTATGAACTGTGTGTTAAGATCAGTAAGCATTTAAAAAAAAAAAAAAAAACCAGCACCACCACCAAAAATACACCCCTTCACATTTAGCTCGAGAATAAGAGGATTTGTTTCTGTAGCTCTAAGATGGTGCTTTTGCATATATTTTCCTAACTGAAATACTCATAAATATTTTCTCCTTTCAGTTACTAAAAGTGTGTATTAAAACTTTTAGGTCTATTTAAAACAATCTATAGTTTGCTACTTTTAAGAAATTAGTGTTATTACCTGTGGCTGTTTCATGAATTTCCTGGGAAATCACAACTTTGGTGACTACCCTTAGAAAACTCATTCATCTTATAATAGGTCAAACAAAGCCTTTCTGTATTTTACCAAACTAAGCTGCCTGCAATATCTCCATTCAAAAACAACCCCACATTAGGTTCTTAGTTTAAGAAAACATTTTTAGATTAGTCAAACACCTTTTCAAAGCATTTAACACATCTTAGTGACTCCTCCACTAAAAGATGGTACAAGATGAGCCCAAGTGACACTGTTTTATCATTACTGCTGTCAGGTGTTGTTTATCCCAGTGCCTTTCTTTTTTTTTTTCTCCCCTTTTTAACCAGTTTTTCATTTTTTGGCTCCTTAGCTCTATCCAGGGAATAGGAGGTCACATTTCTCTCATCTTACCTGCACCTTGTGAGTTAAGTGTCATCTGTGAATGTGTAGTCTTTCTTGTACCAACTTATGAAAAGGTCCAGAATACAAGTCTATATTATCCCACCGCTTCTTTTCCACTCCCATGTTCTTGTTGACAAAAGTTATTCAAGCCCGAAGACCTGATGGTGTACAGGTATCTCCAGGTCCTGCTTTGAATGGAGTTCTGTTGTCTTACCTTCATACTGATTATTTTGGAAGCTGCTTGAGCTAGTTCTTTTGTAGTAGAGAAGAGAACAGTTGGCACAGAGCCCAGCTTCTCCATGGCAGTAGCGGTTATGCAAATTCTCGTGGATCTTCACATTTCAGTAAAGCCTTCTTTTCTCCCTTTACATACACAAACAGCTAAGGGGACAGCAATGATTTGTCTTAAGCCTTGGAGACAAAACAAGATGCCACTCTTTTCCCAAAATATCGTCCATTATGGAAGCATCTGCTCCTGTAAATGGAGGGGAAAGCAGATCTCTTCTATTGCACTGTGAAGACTGCTGTAAATATACTAGGAAGATTCAGACTATCATAGTTAGTTTCATCAGGTTCATCCTCAATTCTTTCATTTTGTAGTAGAAACTTCTCTAATCAGTGCTGCATTTGGTTGATTGAGCAATTCACTTTCTCTTAAAGTGTTGGATGTTAAGTTTATCTGCTTGAGTCTGTATTGTGGTTTGTTTGAATGGTGTACAAAATGAGGTATGGTAAATGTGAATATTTCTCATTTCATTGTTAATCTTACTAATGGAAAAAGTCATTATTGAATCAAATTGAAAGAAGGCATAGTAGCTTTCCTTAAGTTCCAGGGAATTAAGCCTAAATATCATCACACTGACTTGCTAATTCACCTGCTGCTTTTTATGGTAGCCTATTCATATCTTTTATTTCATTTTAATGACCATAAATCACTCCAGAGATGCTCACATACAGACTGCCCCATAAGTGCACATTGCTAATTAATTTCGAGATATAGCTGCGTAGAAACAAATGAAGACTTTTGGGGAGACATCAGAATTAAGGGCCTTATATGATGAGATAACAAAACCTAGGGATTTTATGAAACTGACTGAGCCAGCCAGATATTTCTAATTTCTAACATAATTTTATGAGTAACTTATGTTTCTTACTATCATTGGGGAAAATTTTGTCCATAAACCTTTTTACATTTTTTAGTGGTTGTCCTAGAGTTTGCAGTACACAGTTACAACTAAGCCAAGTCCACTTCCAGATAACACTGTCACTTCACAGGTACGTTATAATAACAAAATAACCCAAATTTTTCCCTCTCCTCCTTTGTATCATCGCCATTGTTCATTTCACTTATATATAAGGATATGTATATATACACACACATATATATAAAAACATACCTTGTCATATACATTGTTGCTATTATTTTAAACAGACTTATCTGTTAAATCAATTAATAATAAGAAAAATAAAAGCTTATATGTCACCTTCACTTTTTCCTTCCTCAGTGGTCTTCCTTTCTTTATGTAGATCTGTGTTTCTGAACTATCATTTTCCTTCTCTCTAAAGAACTTTGAACATCTTGCAAGGCAGGTCTGCTGGATACAAATTCCCTCAATTTTTGTTTGTCAGTGAAAGTCTTTTATTTCTTTTTCACTTTTAAAGGGTAGTTTCACAGGGTACTGAATTCTAGTGGTGTTTTTTTCTTCTAACACTTTAATTTCAGTCCACTGTTCTTGCTTGCATGGTTCCAAGAAGAAGTTAGATATAATTCTTACCTTTGCTCTTCTGTAGGAGAGGTGTTTTTCCCATCTATCTTCTTTCAAGATTTTTTCCTTTATCTTTTTTTTCCTTTTTTCTTCTTTAATATTTATTTGTTTGTTTGTTTATTTGAAGAGAGCAAGGGCAAGCGGCAGAGGGACAGGGAGAAGTACGCTTCCCACTGAGCAGGGAGCCTGATGTCGGGCTCCATCTGAGGACCTTGGGATCATGACCTGAGCCCAAGGCAAATGCTTAACCGACTGAGCCACCCAGGCGCCCCTTTATCTTGATTTTCTATAGTTTGAAAATGATGTGTGTAGGTATAGGGTTTTTTGTTTTGTTTTGTTTTGTTTGCATTTATCCTGCTTATTATTCTTTCAGCTTTCTGAACTTGGTTAGGTGGCTGGTATTAAATTGGTGAAATTATCAGTCATTGTTTCAAATATTTTTCCTGTTCCTTTCTCTCTTTCTTCTTCTTGTATTCCCATTATGCAGATGTTACACTGTTGTCCCACAGTTCTTGGATCTCCTGTCCTGGTTTTTTCCAGTCTTTTTTTCTCTTGCTTTTTAGTTTTGGAAGTTTCTATTGAGATAGCCTTAAGCTTGGAGATTCTTTCCTCAGCCATGTTTACTCTGCTAATGAGCTCATCAGAGCCATTTTTCATTTTTTAGTGTTTCTGTTCTCTAGAACTTTTTTTGTTTCTTTCTTAGAATTTCCACCTCTCTGCTCGCATTGCCCATCTGTTCTCACATGCGGTCTGCTTTATCAATTAGCATATTAATCTCACAACCCTGAGATCACCACCTGGGCTGAAACCAAGAGTCAGATGTTTAACCGACTGAGCCACGGAGGTGCCCTGAGCCTGATTTTAAAGCTTTCTCTGTCTTCAAACTGTGTTGTCTTTTAGTATGTCATGTAATTTTTCCTTGATAGGTGGGTGGGCATAATGTACTGGGTAAAAGGAATTGCTGTAAATAGACAGGCTTTTAGTGATGTGGTGGTAAGGTGTGAGGGGAGGGGAGGTGTTCTTCAGTCCTGTGATTAGGCCTCAGTCTTTTAGGGCGCCTGTACTTCTAGACTGTGAACTTCATAAATGCTTCTCCTGTTTCCCCCTCTCCTCTTGAGGTAGGACAGGATGGCTAGAGTAGGCTAAAGTTGGATGTTTCCCTTCCCCCAGAGCAGTTAGGCTTTGTTTAATTCTAACAGGTTAGGCTCTGCTTAATAGCGTCTCCTGAGGGCAGACCTTGTTAATAGAATTCTCTGACATACTTCAAAATGGTTCCTTTTCCTCTCCTCCTGTAGGAGGTAGTGGGGTGGGGGGGTTCTCATTGTGAGAACCGGGGACAAATGCAGGAGCTAAAACTCAGAAAAGTGTGGGGGATTGCAGTGGCTGATTCTTCCTGGAGTTTTCAGCTCCCAGACTGTGCATTAAACCTCTCACAGTTTGCCAGTTACAATTCAGGGCTGCCCCAGTACTGCTTCCCACCAATGTTTCAGCTCCTGGTTTTCTGCTCTGGTGAATTAGGACTCTCTGTCGGTCACTCCAATTTGGGCGTCAGTAGTAGTTTGCCCTGTGACCTCACTTCCAGTATGGATCTAAGAAAACTTGTTGATTTTTCCATTTGTTAAGCTTTTTACTTTTTTTTTTTTTAAATTTTATTTATTTGAAAGAGAGAGCACAAGCAGAGGGAGAGGGAGGGAGAAGCAGGCTCCCTGCTGAGCAGGGAGCCCAATGTGGGACTCGATCCCAGGATCCTGGGATCATGACCCGTGCCGAAGGCAGCCGCTTAACCAACTGAGCCACCCAGGAGTCCCAAGCTTTTTACTTTTTGTTAGGATGTAGTGGCAACATTCCAAATTCTCCATAAACCTTGTATCTCTAAACATTGCAATGGAGGTGTGTGTAATTGGTTTACAAGATAATAGAGTTGTCTGAATTTCCACCTGCATCTCAGCTTTCATTGCATGAACACTAGTTTCAAGATCTACCATGTAACAGAACAATAGGTAGGAGGAACTTTCCAGCAGCTAGCCTGTATACACACACTCCTAAGGCACAACACTGTTCCAGTGAGTTCTAGTGAACAAACTACTTTGAATAAGTTTTCCTATGTTCATATTGTTTGTAGAGTAACATTAGAGCTTTCCATATTTCAAACACTTTTTTTAACGTAATAAGTCTAGTCTTTCCTGTTTCATTAAGAAGACAGCAAATTAATTTCAAAATCTCTAGTATAACAAGAATGATGAAAATAGCATACTACTATATTTCTGCTATAATTCTCTAAACATACAGCTTGAGGATGTGAACAAAACATTTTTTTTTTTTTAAGATTTTATTTATTTATTTGAGAGACAGAGAGGGCACAAACGGGGGGAGGTACAGAGGGAGAGGGACAAGCAGGGGAACTTGACTTGGAGCTAGATCCCAGGACTCAGATCATGACCTGCCCTAAGTCAGATGCTTAACTAACCAAACCAGCCAAGAGCCCCTGAACAGAGCATTCTCTTCTTATGATTCCCAAATCATTCATAGCCTTCACTATATTCTGTTGTCAATACTAATTAAATGATAATTTAACTTATTTTTCATTTCTTTATTGATTTTCCATTCTATACAGTTTATTTTAGTCAGATTCATTCTGTTGTTAAGCAGTGTGAGATGCAGCTGTCTTTCAGCGAAAACCAAAGCAGAAGTTGATCATCTCATGCTGTCAGGCATGCATGTTTTTATGTATCTGAATGTGCGGGAAATAGAAGTAGCATATCTAATCACATTCACATTTTGTTTATGGCAGAATGAGATTTAGGAACAACTTTTTCAACAGGATGTTTTCTCAAAGGAACTTTGGGAGGGCAGATCTCAAAAAAATATTTATCAACTACTGAAAATGATTGTCAGTCGGTAGCAATGCTTATTCAAGTTTTAGGCCTCCTGAATCATATTCATGAAGACATCTTAAAGCATTTAGTTTTTTTTTATGGAATAAGAACTACACTTGTTGCAGATGTTTTGTTTTCCTCTAACATTTTCTGCTTTTTCAAAAATACTTTTCTTTATGTCCAGATCAAAGGTTATTATGGGTGAAGATGATTTATTTTGGAGTTTCTCTTGTGAAACTTTGAGCTAAGTTGATATGCTTTTAATTAATTTTCACATAACATGAAGAATTGCTAAAGGTGTATTTTTCTTGAAAGTTCCAGGGATTAAATAGAGTAAAACATTTTACTTAAAAGTTAATGTTTAGTGTTATTTCACTTAGTGCACTAAAATTCTAGGAAGGTAAGAATTATGATATAAATGCAATTCTGTTATCTTGTCTTTTATAATTATATAAGTTCTATTAGCATCCATTTACTTAATCATAAAATGTTTATGCTAATTTAGATAACCTACTCTTTATATTGTCAGTTTCCTTGTTTATTTAACTGTTTGATAGTTCTTGTTTTAGAACGTAAAGCTAACAGCTTTAGTGATTATAAGTATTTCAGCATTTCAGTTTTGCAGTAGTACACGTACCTCTACTTATTAAATGTTAACACATGATGCCCATAAGGAAGTTCTTCATGTTTCAAATAGAATTCTTACCTTTCTTTAAAGTGAATATTCAAATAATACCACAAATCCAAGTGTCATGCCTTATTTGTATTACTGACAATGTTAGACTAATTATAATTGGTAATAATCTATTATGGTGATTACTCCTAAGTTTTGTGATACCAGAAATAATGTGAAAGTAAGCATTTAGTCGTTTGGCTTTCTTGAGACTGAAGCCAAACTTGGTAAAAATCTGCCTTCAATTATAAATTCATAATATCTTTTAGAAGGAAATATTTTAGGGCGCCTGGGTGGCTCAGTCGTTAAGCATCTGCCTTCGGCTCGGGTCATGATCCCAGAGGGTCCTGGGATCGAGCCCTGCATCGGGCTCCCTGCTCTGCGGGAAGCCTGCTTCTCCCTCTCCCACTCCCCCTGCTTGTGTTACCTCTCTTGCTGTCTCTCTCTCTGTTGAAAAATAAATTTAAAAAATCCTTAAAAAAAAAAAAAAAGATATTTTAAAATATTTTTGTAATATTTATTCTTTTCCTGTCTTCCTCTTTGTAACTTGCCCTTTCATGAGATTCTGTGAATATGTTTCTTGAGGTCTCATTTATTTTCCTTTTCCTCCTTCACTTTTTGGTAGTCACTCATAGTAATGGCAAAATATAAAAGTCCTATCTTTTAGCATTTATTTCTTCCCTTATTCTAGTGAGTTTGAACATGTTTTCTTCTGCTATTTAATTCTCTGCTTTGAATTGTCTGTTCATATCTTTGTTCATTTTAAGATACTGTTTTTGGGGGCGCTTGGGTGGCTCAGTCGTTAAGCGTCTGCCTTCGGCTCAGGTCATGATCCCGGGGTCCTGGGATCGAGCCGCACATCGGGCTCCCTGCTCAGCAGGAAGCCTGCTTCTCCTTCTCCCACTCCCCCTGCTTGTGTTCCCTCTCTCACTGTATCTCTCACCGTCAAATAAATAAAATCTTTAAAAAAAAAAAAAAGATACTGTTTTTTGTTGTTATTTTTTAAAAACTGCATCTCAGTGGGGACCCAGGGTGGCTCAGTTGGGTAAGTGTCCAACTCTTGGATTCAGCTCAGGTTGTGATCTCAGGGTCTTGAGATAGAGCCTTACGTTGGGTTACCTGCTGAGCAGGGAGTCTGCTTCTCTTCCTCCCCCTCTGCACCCCCCCCCCCCCCGGCTTGTGCTCGCTCATGCTCTCTCTTTCTCTCTCTGAAATAAATGCATAAATAAATCTTTTTTTTTTTAAAGGCTGTATCTGTGTTTTCCTTTATATATATTTTTGTTACCTTCCTCCTAGAAAAATATACCCATCTAGAGAAGAGTTTAAAATTGATCTGCATTTTATTCTAAGCCTACTCAAGGTAGGGAGTTGGAACTCAGATTCTTCAGGGTCTGTACCCTCAGTGAAGCACCTCTTAAGAAGAATTCAGAATTAAACATTAAAAAAAAAATCCCAAGAAAGTTATCCATCGTGAGCAGCAAGAGCCCAAACACAACTAACAACAGGAATAAATTCTGCAGGAGCTTCAAGTAATACAGTTGTTGGATTAAGAATATAAAGTATTGGGGCTCCTGGCTGGCCCAGCCGATGGAGCATGTGACTCTTGATCTCGCGGGCATGAGTTTGAGCCCCAGGTTGGGCATAGAGTTTACTTTAAAAAGAAATAAACAAAAAATTGTGAATCTTCCCTTAACAAAAAGAATATAAAGCATTTGAAATGATTAGAGACTTAATAATAAGCGAGAGGTAAGAATAAACCTTTAAGAAGATAACCAGGCAGATTTTCAAAAGAAGCCAATGAAATATATTTTCTGGATAGGAATGGTTTATTTTCATGATGAAAAAAGTGTACTCATTTACATTGAAAGACTCAGTGGTGCTTGTTTTGGCAGTACATATGCTAAAATTAGAACGACAAGGAGAAGATTAGCATGGCCCCTGGGCAAGGAAGACATGCAAATTCATGAAGTGTTCCTAAATAAATAAAGGCTCAGTGAGTAATAGTTTAGCTTTCAATTTAGACACAGCTGTGGAGAGAATAATGAACTGGAAAATAGTATTGAGAAAGTTACCTAGAATGTAGCAGAGCCAGAGATGTCAAATACGGTAAAAAGAATTAAAGATGATAAAGGATGGTAATAAGTCCTATATGTCCTATTTGGAGTCCTGAAGAATAATTGAGGAAATCTAATATTTGAAGGGTAATATTTCCAAATTGAATATTTATGATGGACATGTTCTGAGAAGGATTGATAAAGCTATGTCTATATTGAGACACATTAAGTGAATCTGTAGAATATTGAAGACAAAAAAAATCTAAAACAATGAGAATTAGACAGAGGAGCAACAGTTAAACAAATACCAGACCTTCAAACACCAACTAAAGGTTAGGAAACAAAAGAATTATATCTTCAAATGCTGAGAAAAAATAATTGTCAGTTCTGAACAGAACTTCCCCAGCTGACAAGTTTTAGCACACTGGATTGCAGATGTAGCGAGGATACCATTTTGCTGGGAATTACAAAAATATAAAACAATCACTTTTGTAAAAACAATGAAGGATAAAACAGCAATTTCAAGAACACAGAAGACATGAGGCATTTGAAGGCATACTAGGAAACAAATAGAAGAAGAAAATTAGTTATAGAAAAGTGCAGTTAGAAGCAGCACATTTGAAAACAGTGGGGAAGAAGGAACAAAATGGAAATGAACAAAGTTCAAACGGATGGGCAAGATGTGATATATACGGGAAAAGGGGGAAGAAATACAAGTATGCATAACTGGTATCTTCAAATAGAAAGGCACAATTTTTTTATTAGATCAGCTGTTTTGTTTCGTTTTTTTAAAGATTTTATTTATTTATTTGACAGAGAGAGACACAGCGAGAGAGGGAACACAAGCAGGGGGAGTGGGAGAGGGAGAAGCAGGCTTCCCGCAGAGCAAGGAGCCCGACGCGGGGCTCGATCCCAGGACCCTGGGATCATGATCTGAGCCGAAGGCAGACGCTTAATGACTGAGCCACCCAGGCGCCCCTAGATCAGCTGTTAAAAGCATAATATAAAGATATTGTCTAAAATAATAGAAAATTTCTGGGTGCCTGGGTGGCTTGGTTGGTTAAGTGTCTGCCTTTGGCTCAGGTCATGATCCCAGAGTCCTGGGTTAGGGTTAGGGTTAGGGTTAGCCTCAGTAGGGAGTCGTCTTCTCCCTCTCCCTCTCCCCCTCCCACCCACTCCTGCTTGCTCTCTCACACTCGCTCTCTCTCTCAAATAAAATCTTTTAAAAAGATAAAAATGAATTAAAAAATAAAATAATAGAAAATTTCAATAAATAGATTGAAAGGGCTTTTTGGGTCTCATTCAATATTGTTATAGAGTGTCATGTAAACAACATTTGCAGTGTTAGACTTTATCAGTAAAGCTTAGAATCTCCTTTGTGATCCAGGTCAAAGGATCAAGTTACCTCTGTGAGGATAAATTCAAGGTGTTCTTGTCAAAATTCAGAACCAAAATAGCAATTTTCATAATGCCCTCAAATTGGACAGTTCATCTATACCAAAAGGATCCTGACCAACTTTTTTGAACACTTTAATTCAGAGTATATTATTTTCATTCTTCAACAAACTATGGAAGACAGCCTTCAATCTTTTTGTTAGCCAACCAGGAGAAGAATGGAAAGGCTAAAACAAAGAGACTACAGTTGGCTTTGGAAATTTAATAAAAATTGGGGAAATGAGAGAACATGGAGAAGTAGTTTATACATTGATTCTTCATTTATTATAGTAGGGGTCAGAAAATGTCATTTAAAGTTAATAAAACTGATAAAGATCTAATACAGTAAAAAAAATTGATAGTCATAATTGAATGATGAGGCAGGAACAGGAAGAGTATGCTAATTTAATTGTTACTGATAGTAGAGAGCAAATATCAACAACTAAGTATAAGTTATTTTGAATTTATAGAAACATATATTTTCTAGATTTTTAAATTTAATAGGTAAAATAAGTACATTCCACATAGTGTAAAAAAAAAAAAAAACGTTTAGGCTATGAAAAGTCGAAGTGTAACAAAACTGTGATGGTGTGTCAAGCTACTAGGATTGCCATAACAACATATCATAGACCAGATGGTTTAAAAACAAATTTATTTCATCGCAGTTCTGGAGTCTACAAGTCCAAGATCATTTTGCTGTCAGGGTTGGTTTCTGGTGAGGACTCTCTTCCTGGCTTAGAGATAGTCATTTTCTTCATCTGTCCTCACAGGACCTCTTCTCTGTGAATGCAGAGGAAGGAGATCTCTGAGCTCTCTTCCTCTGACAGCAACCCCATTTTTATTAGATTTGGGCCTCACCTTTCTAACTTCATTTATGCTGAAGTAAAGGTCTCCTTGAAGGACCTATCTCCAAACACAACCACATTTAGGGGGTGATGGTTAGGGCTTCAGCATTCGAATTTTGGGGGCACATACTTCAGTCCATAACAGATGGAGTCTCACAAAAATTGAACATATAGTAAGCTACCATAAAGAGTAAAAACAAACAGTGTTCTCTGATCATGATGGAGAAAGACTAGAAATTAATAAAAGCAGACAACAAGAAGACTTCACAGTCTGGAAATATCCTGAACCTCAAAATTTCTAGAAAATAACAAAAGCTATATTTAAAGGGAAGGTACTTTTAAATATCAATTAAAAGGGAAAGAATGAAAATAAATGGAATAGGGCACCTGGGTGGTTCAGTTGGTTAAGTGACTGCCTTTGGCTCAGGTCATGATTTTGGAGTCCCGGGATCGAGTCCCTCATTGGGCTCCCTGCTCAGCAGGGAGTCTGCTTCTCCCTCTGACCTTCCCCCCTCTCATGGTCTCTCTCTCTCTCTCTCATTCGGTCTCTCTCAAATAAATAAATAAAATCTTATTAAAAAAATAAAATAATTGGAATAAACAATTCTCCTCAGTACCTATCAAGAGAACAAAACAATCTTAGGAAGAGTGTTTGAGAAACCAGAATGCAGAAATGAACTAGAAAACAAAGGCAGTCACTATCCAGATAGTACTTCTTTTGGGGGGGAAATGAAACATAAGGTTTTATTTAGCAAGTGTAACCCAGAAGTAAACAGGAGGGAGGGAAAACAGGAATATATAAAATAAGTAGTGCTAAAGGGCAAATAATTCCAAATACAGTAGAAGTTAAAGTTATAATAATTAGGTTTTTTGCTTGGTTATATGCAAATAAGGGGCTCCTGGCTGGCTCAGTTAGTGGAGCTCCGGGTGGTGAGTTCAAACCCCACATCGGGTGTGGAGATCACTTAAAAATAAAATCTTAAAAAATTATATGCAAATAAATGTGAAAACATGGGTAAGGGTAATTTTTTAAAAAAAAAAGATAATTTACCAAATCTAATTCCAGAAATCACAGAAAATTTCAACTTGCGGATCATCAAAAATTAATAATAGAGAAGTCTCTCAAAGTTAATATTATTACCCAGAAATCCTGGTCCTGGCATTGGTTTCATTCCATAAAACCTTGAGGAAACCGATAATTCCAAAATTATTTAGACATTTGCAGAGCCTAAGAAAGGGAAGAAAGGAAGCATAGTATTAATTCTAAAGCCTTACAAAGATAGCACATAAAGGGAAACTACACAATAATCTTGCTTGAGCACATACTCAGATTCTTCTGAATATGGGTAAGTTTTGCTTTAGTTTACTTTTAAATATATATACAAGGAGGACTACACATAGTCCTATTTAGATTTGTTGAATTAATTAAAGGTATATTACTCTGTTATTCCACTGTTCAAGAATGAAAATCTATAATTTTTAATGATTAAAATTTACCTTTTATAATAAATAGCCTATATAGTTCTATAAGGACTTCATTTTAGTCTCAAGGTTACAAATCAGTCCTTGAAACTATTAAATATTTAAATGTCAAAGCAAAGTTTTTGGCCTATTTTGACAAAAAATCTTAAGCATATTTCAACTTAATTTGGCAAGATAGAAATAGATTTGCTTTATATTTTATGGAAACAAGTTCATAGGTATCCTTTTCTTTACAGAATCTTGTGGTAGCTCTCTGCTTGTCTTAAGTCATTTATGTCATTAACAGTTGATAGCCAAGGCTGATAGTCTTTGACTTGAGTTATAATTTTCTTAGTTAAAAAATATGAAGCTGTGCAATATAAAGGGACAACACAAGTGATCCTTTTGGTGATGAGACCATTCTGTATTTTGACTGTAGTGGTAGATACATGGACCTACACAGGTGATAAAACTGTATAGAACTAAACACATATACATACACAAACACACAAATGAATACGTGTAAAAGTGGGAAAATCTGAATAAAATCAGTGGATTATGTTAATATCAATATCCTGGTTGTGGTAACTATACTTTCGAAAGGTGTTATTGGAGGGACTTGGGTAAAGGGTATACTGGGTTTCTATTATTTCTCAAAACTACAGGTGAACCTACAATTATCTCAAAATGTTTATTTAAAGGAGGGGTGCCTGGGTGGCTTATTTAAGCATCTGCCTTCAGCTCAGGTCATGATCCTAGGGTCTTGGAATTGAGCCCACTGTCAGGCTGCCTGCTCAGCGGGGAGTCTGCTTCTCCCTCTCCCTATGCCCCTGGCCCCCACTCATGATCACACCCACACACCCACATGCACATGCGCTCTCTCGCAGATAAATCTTTTTTAAAAATTGTTTATTTAAAGGAAAAAAAAAGAACTATGTATGGTTATGGATTGTTTTTCCCCAGAAATCCAAGGGAGTATAATACTAGAAACACCAGTAGCTAAAAAAAGAAAAACTGATATTCCTTTAATGAGTAAAAGGAATACGTAGAAGTATGTATATATGTAGACATATAAATGAGCTTATGTGTATATGTACACATGTATGTACATAGATAAATAGATAAGGAGATACCAGGCATTCTCACTGGGATGTAGATGAAGCAGATGCCCTTTGTCGTCACTGTTATGTAATAATGTTACTGGGAGATACTAGTTAATAAAATTGGAAAGGAGAAATTAGAAGGATAAAAATAGAAAAAGTAATTAAGATTACTACTATTTGCAGATGATGCTGTATACATTGATATTCCAAGAGAATCAGTCAAAAAGCTTGTAAGAGAATTCAGTGAGGTGATTGACTAATAGAGTAATAAATGAAAATCAGTAATATCTAGAAATAACTCTCAGGGCTTAAGAGCTATATGAAGAAAGCTGCAAAATACTATTCAATCTTGAACAAATGGAAATGTTTTTGAATAGGACCATCATGAAGAGGTCAGTTCTCCCAAAATTTATCTGTGAATTTTTAATGTGGTAAAATATACATAACATCAAATTTACCTTTTAAACCAGTTTTACATGTACAGTTCTGTGGGCATTAAGTATATTCACATTGTGAATGTTGTGAAACCATCATCACCATCCATCTCCAGAACATTTTTGGTCTTCCCCCAACTGAAATTCTGTACTCCATTAAACAGTGACAGCCTTTCCCTGCAGCCCCTTGGCAACTGCCATTCTCTATATAAATTTGACTACTCCAGGTACTGTGTAAATGGAATCATATAGTATTTGTCTTTTTGTGACTGGCTTATTTCCTTTAGCTTAATGTCCTCAAGGTTCATCCATGTTGTACAGCAAATGTCAAAAGTTCCTTCCAGGGCGCCTGGGTGGCTCAGTTGGTGAAGCGACTGCCTTCGGCTCAGGTCATGATCCTGGAGTCCCGGGATCGAGTCCCGCATCGGGCTCCCTGCTCGGCAGGGGGTCTGCTTCTCCCTCTGACCCTCCCCCCTCTCATGTGCTCTCTCTCATTCTCTCTCTCTCTCTCAAATAAATTTAAAAAAAAGTTCCTTCCATTTTAAGGCTGAATAATAAACACTTGTATGCATATGCCACACTTCTTTATCATTCACTTGTCAGTGGACATCGATGGAATTGCTTCCACCTTTTGGCTATTTGTGCATAATGATACTGTGAACATCAGTGTAGAAATATCTGCACAAGTCCCTCCCTTCACTTCTTTGGGGTATTTGTAAATTTAACAATGAAAATTAAAACTATATATATATTTTTTGGCAGTAGGTAAGTTGCTTGTAACGTTTATATGGCAAAATAAGTAAGAGTAGCAGTGACATATCTGAAAAGAGCAGTAACAGGTAGGAATCAGTCTTATTAGAAAATAAAACAAAGTTAAAATTATTAGAACATTGTGATAGTGCTGAATGTATAGACAGAAAATCAGTGACACAGAATGGAAGATCTAGCAATAGACCCAAGTATATATAAGAATTTTATGTATGAGAAGTATAGCATTTCATGTCACAGGAAAAATGACAAAATGATTCAGTAAGTTCTATTGGAACTGGGTAGTTGTCTAGGAGATTTTATACATATATAGACATACATATATATTAAACTTCAGGAGTGTATGGTTTTTCATCTTTTTCTCACTGCTATTTTCCTTTTTTTATTTTTAAACTTCTTGGAATAATTTTAATTTTTTAATTTTTAATATTTTTTAAGGTTTATTTTTATCTTTAATTTTTTGTAAAGATTGCATTTATTTATTTTTGAGAGAGAGAGCATGAGCGCAAGCACAAACGGGGAGGGGTAGAGGGAGAAGCATACTTCCCGCTGAGCAGGGAGCCCGACGTGGGATTCAGTCTCAGGACCCCAGGATCATGACCTAAGCTGAAGGCAGAACTTAACTGACTAAGCCACCTAGGTGTCCCTGAAGATTTATTTATTTTTATTTGAGAGAATGGGGGAAGGGCAGAGGGAAAGGGAAGGAAGAGAATCCCAAGCAGACTCCCCAATCAGTGGGGAGCCCAACTCAGGACTCGATCTCATGACCCTGAGATCATGACGAGCTGAAACCAGGAGTTGGATGCTTAACCACCTGAGCCACCACCCAGGCACCCCCTCACAGCTGTATTTCCTTTGAGAATAAAAAGATGCCATTGTTTTTCACATTTGAAAAAGAAAAAAAAAAAGATTCTTTGATTCTACTTTGTCTTCTAGCTCTGACCCCCCACTTCTCCGTTTCCCTGTTGTTTTTACTTGATTTTACATTTTTCTCTTTAGATTAGGCTTTAAACCCATTCCAATCAGGTTTTTGCTCTCACACTTTACAGAGAGTGCTGTTGCACAGTTGCTGGCAATGCCACGGTGCCACCTCCAGCAGAGAAATCCATGTGCTCATTTCTGTTTGATCTGTCAGCAGCAAGTGGCAGTCGGCTCCTGTAAAGTTGGGTTCCTCACCTCAGCTGCAGGGTACCACATATTCACTTGCGCTCTTTCTTATTGTCTCTCCCCGCCCCCCCCCCCCCCCCCGCCGGTTGTACCTTCTGGCTCCCTAGTCTTTGCTGGCTCTTCTTTATCTCCTGATGTGGCCGTGCCCCAGTATTTGCTGTTAGTCCTCTTCTTTTCCGATTCGATTCACCCTCACCTGGCTGTGTCAGCCAGCCTCGAGGCTTTAAATGTCTGTGTGCTGATGTCTTCCAGATTTGAAACTTCCTGCTCACACTTCTCTGTTTGGTGATCAGAAGGCATTTCAGTCATACCATGTCCAAAACAGCACAAGCTGGGGGCGGGGGGCGGGCGGGGCAGAGAGAGAAGCAGACTCCGTGCTGAGCAGGCAGCCCAACACGGGGCTCTATCTCAGGACCCCGGGATCATGACCTGAGCCGAAGGCAGACACCTAACCAAATGGGTGACCCATGCACCCCCAAATCTGTGGGTTTTTTTATTGTCTTTTTCTTCCATTAAAATATAAGCTATGCCAGAGCAGGAATTCTTGTCTTTATTCTTTGCTGTATCTCTCAACGCTGAGTGGGTACCCAATATATATTTGTTGAATGAAGAATTAGTTCACATATCTCTTCTGCATAAAACCTTCCAATGGCTTCCCCTCTTTTGGACTAACAAAAATTTGTCCACTCTGCCTCTCTACTTCCTGCATGACCTCACTTTCCTCGATTACACCAGAGAAACTCCTGCCTCAGGGCCTTTGCTCTCACTGTTTCCTCTTTGGGATATTATTCTTTTCTCAGGTAGCTGTATACATTCCCTCCTTAAGGTTTCTGTGCAGATGTGGTCTTCTCAATCAGGACTTGCCCTTTTTTTTTTTTTTTTTAATATTTTATTTATTTGATAGAGACACAGCGAGAGAGGGAACACAAGCAGGGAGAGTGGGAGAGGGAGAAGCAGGCTTCCCGCGGAGCAGGGAGCCCGATGTGGAACTCGATCCCAGGACCCTGGGATCATGACCTGAGCCGAAGGCAGACGCTCAACTACTGAGCCACCCAGGCGCCCTCAATCAGGACTTTCCTGACAACCTGTTTTAATATTCTAAGTGCTTTCCAACCCTAGTCTTTCCTCTTCTTCCATGCTCTTATTTTCTGCATAGCACATTTCACATTCTGAAATACTGAATATTTTACTTACCTTTTTATTGCCTCTACCCCGCTCATGCATTAGAATGAACTCTCCATGGTGAAAGGGATATTTTCACTGCTATTATTCTTTGTACTTAAACAGTAGGTACTTATTAACTGTTTTCTGAAAAAATGAGTTCTTGATTCAGCAAGAATTCAAGATGTAAGGTAGATAAAATCAGCAGTGTTCTCAAATATCATCAATGTAGAGTTAGAAAATCTAACAAAAAATTTATTCATGAAAGTAATGTTATTTGTGAAATATTAAGAATTAAACTTGACAGCAAGTGTTTGGGATCTATTTTGAATAAGATTATAAATATCCGGTAACACCAAAAAGTTTAACTAAATAGATAAATTTGCTTTGTTATTGTGGCACTAATGTTACTGTTGAGATATATTTTTTTTTCCCTTCCTTAATATACAAAGTTAAAGCCATTTACAGTTTTTTGGAATTTCAAATGGATCTCAAGGCCACATGGAAGTCTACATATGCAAAAATAATCAGGAATCCTTATGAAAATGTTCTAAAATTAGTGGCTTGGGATTTGCAAGTCTGTGAATGTACGAAAAACCATTGAATTTGTGCTCTAAAAGAGGGAATTTTATGGTATATGAATTATATCTCAATAATGTTATAAATAAAATAGCCAAGAAATTTTTACAGGAGTACAAAGAAAAATTAGTCTTTTCAAGTATTAAAAGTTTTTATAAAGTTATAGTATCAATATATTGTATTAGTCGCTCAATAATAAACATAAATGTGAGTGAAGCAAAATGGAGAGCTTAAAGAAAGACCCAAATATGAATAAAATAGGTGATGAATGTATTTCAAGTAAATTAACATGAAGTGAGTAATGGAAAAACTCCTTTTGAGGTAAAAGCTGAGTGCTACTCACAGATTATTTTTTATTTTTTATTTTTTTAAAAGATTTTATTTATTTATTTGAGAGAGAGAGAATGAGAGAGAGCACATGAGAGAGGGGAGGGTCAAAGGGAGAAGCAGACTCCCTGCCGAGCAGGAAGCCCGATGCGGGACTCGATCCAGGGACTCCAGGATCATGACCTGAGCCGAAGGCAGTCGCTTAACCAACTGAGCCACCTTGGCACCCACAGATTATTTTCAAAATTCTAGACAGAGGGGCGCCTGGGTGGCTCAGTCGTTAAGCGTCTGCCTTTGTCTCAGGTCATGATCCCAGGGTCCTGGGATCGAGTCCCACATCGGGCTCCCTGCTCGGCAGGAAGCCTGCTTCTCCCTCTCCCACTCCCCCTGCTTGTGTTCCTGCTCTCGCTATCTCTCTCTCTGTCAAATAAATAAATAAAATCTTAAAAAAATATATAGATAGATAGATAAGTAATTTAAAGTAAAAAGAAAAAAAAACATTCATTGAAAATGTGGTGAAGATTATTGTCTTCAGGAGGGCTTGACCTTTCCAATTATGCTTTGAAAACACCTGTAGAGCTAAGGAGACTATTTTATTGACTATAATGGTTAAGAGCTTTGACTGTGAAATGAGACTAGGTTTAAATCATACCTCAGTCACTTACCTGGTTAGGTGACCTTGGGCTGATATTATCTCAACTTTACTCTTGTTCTTACTGAGGTTAATCATAGTACCTGCATCAAGTAGTTGTGGGGGTTCACTGACAGCCTGTGTGAGGTGCTTAGTTGTTTTTCATATGTATTTGAACACATAAAAGATTGTTACTTTGTAAGAAATCTAACAGGAAATGGAAATACAACTTGATAAATTGGGGGAAATATGTGTAACATGAGAGAAAAAAGAACTACCATTTCTAACATACTGAGGGCTCTTCTAAATCAGTAATGATAAATTCCACAATGTAGAAAGATAGTAGGGACCAAGGACTTTGAACAGTTATTTCCGTGCTGAAGAAATACGCATGGCCAGCAAAATCACAGGACATTCAAAATAACAGGTAATAAATGAAATGTAAATAGAAATACAAAAAAATCTTATAGGCTGTGGAAATCTTAATCACTGACAATGGGAATACACAGTCTTCACATTTAGAACATTGACATCCCACCAAAAAAACTCCTAGCATAATATAAACAGTAAACAGAAAACTGCAAACTGCACATGAACACAAACCCACAGTTAGGGCAAGTTAGTACATGCACATACAGCTTTTACATCCAAAGAGCTATAGATACTGAAACCATCTGAAAGATTTAAGTGTTTAAATGGGCAAAAAGCCATTTGATAAAAACAGGACAATAACAAGTAGATTTGAAAATTATCTTAAATAATAATCTAAGAATAATAGCATTTGAAATGAAAACTTAATGAACTTATTGGAACGGTAAATGGGAGACAGTAAAATTACTGAACATAACTCCAACCAAATCATCCAAATTGGCAATGTTTAATTTCAGAATTATCAGGGTCAGGTTGTCAGATGGTATTGTTTCTGCTATAAGAAGGATTGCCTGGGCGCCTGGGTGGCTCAGTCGGTTAAGCGTCTGCCTTCGGCTCAGGCCATGATCCTGGATTCCTGGGATCAAGTCCTGCATTGGGCTCCCTGCTCAGCGGGGAGCCTGCTTCTCCCTCTGGCCCTCCCCGCTCTCGTGCTCAATCTGTCTCTCTCATTCTCTCTCTCAAACAAATAAATAATAATTTTTAAAAATCTTTAAAAAAAAAAAAAAAACATTGCCTAACAATGTAGGAAATCACAAATCCTAAAGTGTTATCTTGATTTGCAGAAATGTATTGTTTGTACGGTCTGGATTTTTATAATGAACTTTTTTTTTTCCTTTAAACTTTTTTCCCTTTCGTGAATAGCTGGTCCACATGTGTAAATAGTACATTTATACATTACATTATATATAAATAGTTATTTATTGTGTATCCCTTTAGATCTAGCAGTTCTCTGAGGGAAGTAATTGGACAGGTAGGCAAAGATTTATGTAATTGGATGATCATCATACATTCATAATGAAAAATAACCAGAAATTATTTTAAAAGCAGCAAGTTGGAGATTGATTTTATGAATTATGGACTATTATGAAACCAGTGAATCAGTACTCTAACTCCTGATTTATTTGCACAGAGAAGTGTTTCCTTGTATCATTTAAGTTAACTGAGCTACAAAACAAAAAGCATTTTGGGCCCATTTTTATAAAAGAATGTACATGTGCATGTTGTGCGTGTGATGGAAATATCTTAAATGTAAAAGTGTTTATCCATGGATGATAGTATTTTTGTCTCTTTTTAAATAAGCATACCTTTATATTTGGAAGAAAGCTCTTTTGAGGTTGAAAAAAATTACATGCCTAATAGGATGCTTTGATACAATATCTTTTTCATTGGCTAATATATAATATACTGTCTTAAAAATGGTACTTATTATTACTAGTTGTCATTTTAAAGGGTTCTTAGAAATATAAGAGGAGGAACACTTCATCTAAAACTAATGATGTAATGTATGGGGATTAACATAAGAATAAAAAAAAAAAAGAAATATAAGAGGAGGAATGCCTGGGTGGCTCAGTCGGTTGAGCATCTGCCTTTGGCTCAGGTCATGATCCCGGGGTCCTGGGATCGAGTCCCGTGTCAGGCTCCTTGCTCAGCGGGGAGTCTGCTTCTCCCTCTGCCTGCCACTCTCCCTGCTTGTGCTTTCTCTCTCTGTCTGTCTCTCTGTCTCTCCCTCTGACAAGTAAATAAATAAAATCTTTAAAAAAGAAAAAGAAAGAAAGAAAGAAATGTAGGAGGATAATATCATCTGTACCAAATGTAGTTTTCAACATTTTATTATCTCATCAATTGTTTATCTAATATCAGGATTTGGAGGAAAAGATCTTTGAAACCAAAACCAAATTATCTATGGATGTCTTTGTTGTTGTTGTTGTTTTTCTCTCTCTCTCTCTTTTTTTTTAAGTTTATACAACTTTATTTTTTTTATTAACATATAATGTATTATTTGTTTCAGGGGTACAGGTCTGTGATTCATCAATCTTAACACAATTCACAGCACTCACCATAGCACATACCCTCCCCAGTGTCCATCACCCAGCCGCCCCATCCCTCCCACCCCCCCTCCACTCCAGCAACCCTTAGTTTGTTTCCTGAGATTAAGAGCCATTCTTATGGTTTGTCTCCCTCTCTGGTTTTGTCTTGTTTCATTTTTTCCTCTCTTCCCCTATGATCCTCTGCCTTGTTCCTCAAATTCCACATATCAGTGAGATCATATGATAATTGTCTTTCTCTGATTGACTTATTTCGCTTAGCGTAATACCCTCTAGTTCCATCCACGTCATTGCAAATGGCAAGATTTAATTTTTTGATGGCTTCATAATATTCCATTGTGTATATATACTACATCTTCTTTATCCATTCATCTGTTGATGGACATCTGGGCTCTTTCCAAAGTTTGGCTATTGTGGACATTGCTGCTATAAACATCGGGGTGCACGTACCCCTTTAGATCACTACATTTGTATCTTTGGGGTAAATACCCAGTAGTGCAATTGCTGGGTTGTAAGGTAGCTCTATTTTCAATTTTTTGAGGAACCTCCATACTGTTTTCCAGAGTGGCTACCAGTTTGCATTCCCACCAACAGTATAGGAGGGCTCCCCTTTCTCCGCATCCTTGCCAACATCTGTCGTTTACTGACTTGTTCATTTTAGCCATTCTGACTGGTGTGAGGTGGTATCTCATTGTGGTTTTAATTTGTATTTCCCTGATGCCGAGCGATGTTGAGCACTTGTGTCTGTTGGCCATCTGGATGTCTTTGCAGAAGTATCTGTTCATGTCTTCTGCCCATTTCTTGATTGGATTATTTGTTTCTTGGGTGTTGAGTTTGGTAAGTTCTTTATAGATTATGGATACTAGCTCTTTATCTGATATGTCATTTGCAAATAGCTTCTCCCATTCTGTCGGTTGTCTTTTGGTTTTGTTGACTGTTTCCTTTGCTTTGCAAAAGCTTTTTATCTTGATGAAGTCCCAATAGTTCATTTTTGCCCTTGTTTCCCTTGCCTCTGGTGATGTGTCTAAGAAGAGGTTGCTGCCACTGAGGTTGAAGAGGTTGCTGCCTGTGTTCTCCTCAGGATTTTGATGGATTCCTGTCTCACATTTAGGTCTTTCACCTGTTTTGAGTCTTTTTTTGTGTGTGGTGTAAGGAAGTGGTCCAGTTTCATTTTTCTGCATGTGGCTATGGAGACTTTCGGGTTTTCCACATAAAGTATCATCAGCAAAGAGTGAGAGTTTGACTTCTTCTTTGCCGATTTGGATGCCTTTGATTTCTTTTTGTTGTCTGATTGCTGAGGCTAAGACTTCTAGTACTATGTTGAATAGCAGTGGTGATAGTGGACATCCCTGCCGTGTTCCTGACCTTCGGGGGAAAGCTCTCAGTTTTTCCCCATTGAGAATGATACTCGCTGTGGGTTTTTCATAGATGGCTTTTATGATATTGAGGTATGTACCCTCTATCCCTATACTCTGAAGAGTTTTAATCATGAAAGGTTGCTGTACTTTGTCAAATGCTTTTTCTGCATCTATTGAGAGGATCATATGGTTCTTGTTCTTTCTTTTATTAATGTAGTGTATCACATTGATTGATTTGTGGATGTTGAACCAACCTTGCAGCCCAGGAATAAATCCCACTTGGTCGTGGTGAATAATCCTTTTAATGTACTTTTGGATCCTATTGGCTAGTATTTTGGTGAGAATATTTGTGTCCATGTTCATCAGGGATATTGGTCTGTAATTCTCCTTTTTGATGGAGTCTTTGTCTGCTTTTGGGATCAAGGTAATGCTGGCCTCATAAAATAAGTTTGGAAGTTTTCCTTCCATTTCTATTTTTTGGAACAGTTTTAGAAGAAAAGGTATTAATTCTTCTTTAAATGTTTGGTAGAATTCCCCTGGGAAGCCATCTGGCCCTGGGCTCTTGTTTGTTGGGAGATTTTTGATAACTGCTTCAATTTCCTTTGCTGGTTATAGGTCTGTTCAGGTTTTCTATCTCTTCCTGGTTCAGTTTTGTTAGTTTATAGTCTCTAGGAATGCATTCATTTCTTCCAGATTATCTAATTTGCTGGCATATAGTTGCTCATAATATGTTCTTGTAATTGTTTGTATTTCTTCAGTGTTGGTTGTGATCTCTCCTCTTTCATTCATGATTTTATTTATTTGGATCCTTTCTCTTTTCTTTTTGATAAGTCTGGCCAGGGGTTTGTCAATCTTATTAATTCTTTCAAGGAACCAGCTCCTAATTTTGTTGATCATTTCTACTGTTCTTTTGGTTTCTATTTCATTGATTTCTGCTCTGATCTTTTTTATTTCCCTTCTCCTGTTGGGTTTAGGCTTTTTTTGCTGTTCTTTCTCCAGCTCCTTTAGGTGTAGGTTAAGTTGTGTATTTGAGACCTTTCTTGCTTCTTGAGAAAGGCTTGTATCGCTATATACTTTCCTTTTAGGATGACCTTGGCTGCATCCCAAAGATTTTGAACAGTTGTTTTCACTTTCATTTGTTTCCATGAATTTTTAAATTCTTGTTTAATTTCCTAGTTGACCCATTCATTCTTTTTTTTTTTTTTAAGATTTTATTTATTTATTTGACAGAGAGAGAGACAGTGAGACAGGGAACACAAACAGGGGGAGTGGGAGAGGGAGAAGCAGGCTTCCCGCGGAGAAGGGAGCCCGATGTGGGGCTCGATCCCAGGACCCTGGGATCATGACCTGAGCCCAAGGCAGACGCTTAACTGACTGAGTCACCCAGGCACCCCAAAATTACATGGTTTTTAATTAACTTCTTTGATTTTATATTATATCTCTTCTCTTCCAAAATTTTGGTTCGTAATGACATTTATATAGTAACTTATTTGATCTATTTATCAATTATCCATCTATCTAGGTTCAAAATAATTATACCGATATTACCACTGATATTCTCACTGGATGCAATTTAAGATTTTTTTATGGGCAGCTTTTTGTCTTTAAAACATGTAGCTAAATACTGTGTTTTAAAGTAATTGAAAATAAAGGCGCCTGGGTGGCTCAGTTGTTAAAGCATCTGCCTTCAGCTCAGGTCATGGTCCCGGGGTCTGGGGTCGAGCCCCGCATCGGGCTCCCTGCTCGGCAGGAAACCTGCTTCTCCCTCTCCACTCCCCCTGCTTGTGTTCCCTCTCTCGCTGTCTCTCCCTCTGTCAGATAGATAAGTAGAATCTTAAAAAAAAAAAAAAAAGAAAAGAAAGGCGTCTGAGTGGCTCAGTCAGTTAAGTATCTGACCCTTGATTTCGGGTAAGGTCATGATCTCAGGGTTGTGGGATCGAACCCCGTATGGGGCTCTGCGCTTAGTGAGGAGTCTGCTTGTCTCTCTCTCCCTCTGCCCTTCCCCCTACTTGTGCTTGTGCACTCTCTCTCATCTCTAAAATAAATACATAAATCTTAAAGGTAACTCAAAATAATTGTTTTCCATGTAGCTATGTAGTTAATTTGATAGATGTATTTGTTTACATTGTTTTAATATTTAGAGATTTGGAATATTTTTCTATATGATACAATTTTGTTTCTTAAATATTTAAAACAGTAATTGCAAAGTTAGAACCATAAGCAAATGCAGAGAGATCTAACTTCTAGGTTTCTTTCCTCCCTTATACGTTACCATTTTCGTTCATCTTTGTTTTTTTTCTTCCATGTTTAATATAATCAGGTATATATTCATATTTCTCTATCCTGCTTTTTTCATCTAACAGTATATTCTTGAAGAGCATCACAGCAGTACGTTGACATCTCCTTTTTTTTTTTTTTCCAGTTTCATAGTACTCTGTTGTACAGATATACTTTGGTTTATTGAGCTACTCTCCTGTAGGTAATCATTTTAGGGATTTGCTATTAAAATAGTGGTAGGAGCACCTGGCTGGCTCATTCGGGGTAGCATGTGACTCTTGGTCTCAGGATTGTGACTTCAAGCCCCATGCAGGGTATAGAGATTACCTAAAAATAAAATCTTAAAACATAGTGGTACATTTTATGGCTTTCTGCAGCCGTTCTATTTCTGCCAATGTGTCTTAGAATAGATCTCCCACAGTGGGATTCCTTGGTCACAGGTGTAGTTAATGTAGGTGGTAGTTTCCCAGTTCTCACCTATCTCCCTGCTGTAGGAGTCACCCCATGTTACATAGAGTTCCTGTCTGGATGCTTGAGTTTGTGTTTTGTTGCTGTGCCCTGTTCCATTGGTTCTTTTGTCTTTTCATGTGTCAGTTCCATACTGTTTTCATGATAGAAGCTTTGAAAACATTTGATACAGTTATTCCCTTGCTTTTCTTCTTTTTATGTTTGGGTTGGGGGGCAGAGGGATAGAGAATCTTAAGCAGGCTCCACAGATGAGGGGCTCGATTTCACAACTCTGAATCATGACCTGAGCTGAAAATAAGACACATTTAGGCAACTGAGCCACCCAGGGGCCCCTACTTTTCTTCTTTTTAGATTTTGCTAGCTATTCTTGCTTGTCTGTTTTTTCCAATGAATGTGATAATTTTTCTTATTTCTGAAAGAAATCCTGGTGGTATTTTTATTGGGATAGTGTTAAATTTATAAATTTGTTTAGGGAAAAATTGTCATCTTTATGTCTTCTTATCCACGAACACAGTATATCTTTCCATTTGTTCAAGTGTTTCTATTTCATGGTTAACAAGAACTTTGTCAATTATACTTCAATTGTTTAAAAAAAAAAAATCTATGCTGAAGGAAAAAAGAAGAACTGGAAAAAAGAACTCTTTTTTTTTTTTTAAGATTTTATTTATTTATTTGACAGAGAGGGAGAGAGCACAAGCAGGGGAAGCAATAGGCAGAGGGAGAGGGAGAAGCTGGCTCCCCACTGAGCCAGGAGCCTGATGCAGGGCTCAATCCCAGGACGCTGGGATCCTGGGCTCGTGACCTGAGCCAAAGGCAGACGCTTAACTGACTAAGCCACCCAGGCGTTCCAGAAGACAACTCTCTAATTGCTATCCAAAAGTAAAACAGATTGCTCTATGAAGTAACGAATTCACTTGAAAAGTATATGGTGAAGATTCATGAACTGGATAACAATTTATGTTAATGACTTAAAAGTTATTTCCTAAAATGTTATATAAAATACATTCTAAAGAAAATACGAATGTATTTCATTGTCCTTTTAATTCTTGTCACTTAAGAGGGAACTGGAGTGACTACTCATTCAAGACCATAAGTGAGAGTGAGCTAAAGGAGTGGAAGTGGGTGGGGTCGTACAGTGCTGGTTGGAAATCTTTGAAATCAATGAAGGAGGTAGGCTGTGATCGATTATTTTAAAAGAGGACCATGGGATATTGTAACAGTATTTCTCTTCTCAGAAACAGTGTATTTGTATGCTAATGTGTATTTAGTTTAAAGTAAAGTAAGAGTAGACTGGTAATTTGCCTTTTTAAAACAATGTCAAAAAATAATAGGGATTTTTCTAAATACTGAGTAATACATAGGTTTATGTGGTAGGTTGGAAGTCAACAAAGAACATTTTGCTAGCCTCTGACAGCAGCAGAGGAACTCATATCCTGTGACCCAGTGTAACATTCATCAGGTTTTTTTTCAAAAAAAAAAGCACTGTTGCCTACCTTTTATCTGATATGTGATCAGTTGGTTTGTTCACTTGTAATGCTAACCTGAAGTGATAGGTTTACTCTCTCTGAATCCTTTTTCTTGTTCAAATTTTAGGACCCTTCAAAGTTGTACAAGAAAACAGGTGATGTTGCAGCCATTGAATGCCAATCTGAAGAGAGCATCCATCTTCATTCACAGGGAGAAAACAGTCCTTTGTCTAAGAAGCTTTCTCCAGTGCACTCAGAAATGACAGATTACATTAATGCGGCATCATCTACTCTTGTTGGTAGCCGGGATCCTGATTTAAAGGACAGAGCGTTACTTAATGGAGGAACGAGTGTAACAGAAAAGTTGGCACAGCTCATTGCAACTTGTCCTCCCTCTAAGTCTTCCAAGACTAAACCGAAGAAGTTAGGAACTGGCACTACTGCAGGGCTGGTTAGCAAGGATTTGATCAGGAAAGCAGGTGTTGGCTCTGTAGCTGGAATAATACATAAAGACTTAATAAAAAAACCAGCTATCAGCACAGCAGTTGGATTGGTAACTAAAGATCCTGGGAAAAAGCCAGTGTTTAATGCAACAGTAGGATTGGTCAATAAGGACTCTGTGAAAAAACTAGGAGCTGGCACGACAGCGGTATTCATTAATAAAGACTTAGGCAGAAAGCCAGGGACTGTCACTACAGTAGGACTGCTGAGCAAGGATTCAGGAAAGAAGCTAGGAATTGGTATTGTTCCAGGTTTAGTGAATAAGGAATCTGGAAAGAAGTTAGGACTCGGCACTGTGGTCGGACTGGTTAATAAAGACTTGGGCAAGAAGTTGAGTTCTACTGTTGGCCTCGTGGCCAAGGACTGTGCAAAGAAGATTGTAGCCAATTCAACAATGGGATTAGTTACTAAGGACATGGGAAAGAAACTAGTGAGTTGTTCTATGGCAGGACTGGTCAGTAAAGACGCCATAAACCTTAAAGCCGAAGCACTGCTCCCCACTCAGGAACCACTTAAGGCTTCTTGTAGTACAAGCATCAGTAGTCATGAAAGTCAGGAACTTCCTGAATCCCTGAAAGATAGTACCACCAGCAAAACTTTTGAGAAGAATGTTATACGGCAGAGTAAAGAGAGCATATTGGAAAAGTTCTCAGTTCGAAAAGAAATCATTAATTTGGAGAAAGAAATGTTTAATGAAGGAACATGCATTCAGCAAGACAGTTTCTCATCCAGTGACAGGGGGCCTTATGAAACCTCAAAGCATGAAAAGCAACCTCCCGTATATTGCACTTCTCCGGACTTTCAAATGGGAGCTGCTTCTGATGCATCTACAGCAAAATCCCCTTTTAGTGCAGTAGGAGAAAGCAATCTCCCTTCCCCATCACCTACTGTATCTGTTAATCCTTTAACCAGAAGTCCCCCTGAAACTTCTTCACAATTGGCCCCTAATCCGTTACTTTTAAGTCCTACCACAGAATTAATGGAAGAAATTTCTGAATCTGTTGGCAAGAACCAGTTTCCTTCTGAAAGTACCCACTTGAACATTGGTCATAGGTCTGTGGGTCACAGCATGAATATTGAATGTAAAGGGATCGATAAAGAGCTAACTGATTCAAAAACTACACATATAGATATTCCAAGAATAAGCTCTTCCCTGGGAAAAAAGCCAAGTTTGACTTCTGAATCCAGTATTCACGCAATTACCCCTTCAGTTGTTAACTTCACTAGTTTATTTAGTAACAAGCCCTTTCTAAAACTTGGTGCAGTAACTGCATCTGACAAACACTGCCAGGTTGCTGAAAGTCTCAGCTCTAGTTTGCAGTCCAAACCATTAAAAAAAAGGAAAGGAAGAAAACCTCGGTGGACTAAAGTGGTGGCACGAAGCACATGCCGGTCTCCAAAAGGGCTAGAACTAGAAAGATCAGAGCTTTTTAAAAATGTTTCATGTAGCTCACTATCAAATAGTAATTCCGAGCCAGCCAAGTTTATGAAAAACATTGGACCATCTTCATTTGTAGATCATGACTTCCTTAAACGTCGATTGCCAAAGTTGAGCAAGTCCACAACTCCATCTCTTGCTCTCTTAACTGATAGTGAAAAAACGTCTCACAAGGCTTTTGCTCCTCACAAACTATCCTCCAGTATGTGTGTCTCTAGTGACCTTTTGTCTGATATTTATAAGCCCAAAAGAGGAAGACCTAAAGCTAAGGAGATGCCTCAACTGGAAGGTCCACCTAAAAGGACTTTAAAAATACCTGCCTCTAAAGTTTTTTCTTTGCAGTCTAAGGAAGAACAAGAACCCCCAATTTTACAGCCAGAAATTGAAATTCCTTCCTTCAAACAAAGTCTTTCTGTGTCTCCCTTTCCGAAAAAACGAGGCAGACCTAAGAGGCAGATGAGGTCACCGGTCAAGATGAAGCCACCTGTACTCTCAGTGGCTCCGTTTGTTGCCACTGAGAGTCCAAGCAAGCTGGAGTCTGAAAGTGACAACCATCGAAGCAGCAGTGATTTCTTTGAGAGTGAGGATCAGCTTCAGGACCCAGATGATCTGGACGACAGTCATAGGCCAACTGTCTGCAGCATGAGTGACCTTGAGATGGAACCAGATAAAAAAATTTCTAAGAGAAACAATGGACAATTAATGAAAACAATTATCCGCAAAATAAATAAAATGAAGACTTTAAAGAGGAAGAAACTGTTGAATCAGATTCTTTCAAGCTCTGTAGAATCAAGTAATAAAGGGAAAGTGCAATCCAAACTCCATAATACAGTGTCAAGTCTTGCTGCCACGTTTGGCTCTAAATTGGGCCAACAGATAAATGTCAGCAAGAAAGGAACCATTTACATAGGAAAGAGAAGGGGTCGAAAACCAAAAACTGTCTTAAATGGCATTCTTTCTGGTAGCCCTACCAGCCTTGCTGTCCTTGAGCAAACCGCTCAGCAGGCAGCTGGTTCAGCATTAGGACAGATACTTCCCCCTTTACTGCCTTCCTCTGCTAGTAGTTCTGAGATTCTTCCATCACCTATTTGCTCTCAGTCTTCTGGGACGAGTGGAGGTCAGAGCCCTGTAAGTAGTGATGCAGGCTTTGTTGAACCCAGTTCAGTGCCATATTTGCATTTACACTCCAGACAGGGCAGCATGATTCAGACTCTTGCAATGAAGAAGGCCTCAAAGGGGAGGAGGCGACTCTCTCCTCCTACTTTGTTGCCAAATTCTCCTTCACACTTGAGTGAACTCACCTCTCTGAAAGAAGCTACTCCTTCTCCCATTAGTGAATCTCATAGTGATGAGACCATTCCCAGTGATAGTGGAATTGGAACAGATAATAACAGCACATCAGACAGAGCAGAGAAATTTTGTGGACAGAAAAAGAGGAGGCATTCTTTTGAACATGTTTCTCTGATACCTCCTGAAACCTCTACAGTCCTGAGCAGTCTTAAAGAAAAACATAAACATAAATGTAAGCGCAGGAATCACGATTACCTCAGCTATGACAAGATGAAAAGGCAGAAACGAAAACGGAAAAAGAAATACCCTCAGCTCCGAAGCAGACAAGATCCGGACTTTATTGCAGATCTGGAGGAATTGATAAGTCGTCTGAGTGAAATTCGAATCACCCATCGAAGTCATCATTTTATCCCCCGAGACTTGCTGCCAACTATTTTTCGAATCAACTTTAATAGTTTCTATACGCATCCTTCTTTCCCCTTAGACCCTTTGCACTACATTCGAAAACCTGACTTAAAGAAGAAGAGAGGGAGACCTCCTAAGATGAGGGAGGCAATGGCTGAGATGCCCTTCATGCATAGCCTTAGTTTTCCTCTTTCTAGTACTGGATTCTATCCCTCCTATGGCATGCCTTATTCTCCCTCACCCCTTACAGCCACTCCCCTAGGATTAGGTTACTATGGAAGGTACCCTCCCACTCTCTATCCTCCTCCTCCTTCTCCTTCTTTCACCCCCCCACTTCCACCTCCTTCCTATATGCATGCTGGTCATTTACTTCTCAATCCCACCAAATACCATAAGAAAAAGCATAAGCTACTTCGACAGGAGGCCTTTCTCACAACCAGCAGGACTCCCCTCCTTTCCATGAGTACCTACCCTAGTGTCCCTCCTGAGATGGCCTATGGTTGGATGGTCGAGCACAAACATAGGCACCGTCACAAGCACAGAGAACACCGTTCTTCTGAGCAACCCCAGGTTTCCATGGACACTGGCTCTTCCAGATCTGTTTTGGAGTCTTTGAAGCGCTATCGATTTGGAAAGGAAACTGTTGGAGAGCGATATAAACATAAGGAAAAGCACCGATGTCATATGTCCTGCCCTCATCTCTCTCCTTCCAAAAGCTTAATAAATAGAGAAGAACAGTGGGTCCACCGAGAGCCTTCAGAATCTAGTCCACTGGCTTTGGGATTGCAAACACCTTTACAGATTGACTGTTCGGAGAGTTCTCCAGGTTCATCCCTTGGAGGGTTCACTCCCACCTCTGATCCAGCTAGCAGTGACGAGCACACAAACCTTTTCACAAGTGCAAAAGTGCAAGGCAGCTGCAGAGTTTCAAACCCTAACTCCAGTGGCCGGAAGAAACTAACTGACAGTCCTGGACTGTTCTCTGCACAGGACACTGCACTAACTCGGCCTCACAGGAAAGAGCCACTGCCTTCCAGCGAAAGGGCGGTACAGACCATGACAGGTAAGGCGGTGATTTCTTCGTTTCCTTGTTACTTGTGTGCGAAAAGAAGGCTATTTTGCCTACAGGTTGCCTGATACATGTATGTGAACCTTTAATAGATCTACTGGTTTTTGGTTTGTTTTTGTTTTTATAAATAAATGTGGAATGTTGTCTTCAAAGTTCTCATTTTCAATAGATGTGAGAAGTAAGATAAGGCATGCTTTTGCAATAATTTTGAATATTGAGAAGAGATATTATATAAACAAATAACACTCAACTTTTGGAAACCAGGCAAAATGATTCTTTCTTATGCAGAAAAGCCATTACACAGTTTCTTCAGTGATAAATGGCTCTTAGATATCTGTTAGTAGCTGTGCAGGATTTTTAATATATGCTAATCTAATAATTATAAGTGATTTAATGTTATAGGAAGAAATGTTGTTAACCCTGTATGTCTCATAATAAAAATCTAAGCATTCAAAATTATCAGCTTCATAAAAGGTAACAATATTCAGAGGGACTTCATTCTGCAGAGTTATCTCTAGATATCTTCATAAAAGCTGCTTCAAATGTATATAAAATGACATGAAGCAAATCTAGATAATAAATACATTTGTAACATCTACAAAGTGTCTTAAGAAGTGAAACAAAGATAGAAAACAAGAAACAGGCAGCATTGCCCAATCGTGTAGAAGGCATCTCTAATCAGAAGTTCTTTATCAGAGATCTCAACTCTGGGGGTTTGTAAATTAACCCTAGGGAGTCCATAGAACCTCTCTTGTTATAAATAAAATTATGTGTATGTATGCTTGTGTGTGTTTTTCAGGAGAAAATCCATACATTTCATCAGATTCTCTAAGTAAATTCTCTAAGCCTCTATATCCATTCCTATAAAATGGTAATAATAAGGTAATCATGACAAGTAATGAGATTATAGTGTTTACTGAAGGGGTTTGCACATAGTAAGTACATAGATGTTAATGTTAATTGGTAGTAGTTTTCCCCCAAAGATTAAAAACTTGTGCATGAGAGGAAATGATAAACCCCTCAGAGATAAGTTTTTGCTCCTGATGTTCATTATTCATGAACTTTTAAAAAAACTAAAAGCCATTTTGGTTCAGAAACTGAGCATTCTTTAGTTTTTAACAGTGTAATAAAGAGAAAAAAATGTTCCTAAACTTATAATTAGATTCATTCAGTAAGTACTTGATAAATATTTAATCAACAACAGTTATTGAATATCTGTCTGCCAGGCATTCTACTTTGTGGGCCCTTGTGATATACTAGGGAATAAGGGATGCAAGTTCATTGTTCTCATGCAACTTACAATGGAGGAGAGGGGTAATAAAAAAACTTACATGTTAAATGTCATTAAAAATCAATAAAGGGATATTAAAAAAAAAAGAATAAGAACAGGGTCTATGAGAGTGTGGAATGGGGGGCCTAACTCAGCAAGCCATCCTTGAGAAAGTGACTCTAAACTGTTTGTTACGTGAAGGATGAGCAGCAGTTAGCTGGGAAAATGGGATTCCATTTACTCATTCATTCATTCATTCATTCAATCCTTCCTTTATTTATTAAATTCTAAAACGTGGTGCTGTTCCTGGTGTATAGTAAAGACATGATGGCAGGCCTCATTAACTTTCAGCTTTAGTGAAGGAAGACACAGCGTAGCAAGCACGCAGATAAAGGCATAATTGAGGAAAAACGCCATCAAGTTGATGCAACAGTGTCAAGATGGATCATTAGGGGAGAGGGACACCTATTTAGATAAAGTTACTAGTTATGGCCCAAGGACAAAAAGTTGAAGGATGAGAAGCCCCTGGCTTCTCAAGCTGAGGTTTCAGTAAAGAGCACAGTTGAAGGTCCTGGACGAAGAGCTTGGATGTTAGACTCTGCGGCGGGGTCACTGTGGTCGGACAGGAACACAGAATGGTTCCAGAGTTGTGGCAAATAGAGAAGCCAGACTGTGTCCGGAGAGTTTAGGTTTTATACTAGGCTTAGGTAAGGGACAGAGGGGTGTTGATTTTAGATTTGCTTTTTTAAAAGATCATTCTGGCCCATGTGTGAACACTGCACTGCAGAGGAGAAAAATAGCTATAGGGAGACTGGTTTGTAGGTGGCGCGGTGGTCTGTCTGGAGGAAACGGTGGCACTTAGGTGAGCAGCTGGTCGACTTGTGCAGGCACACTGGAGAGGGCTGGTGCCAGCCGGGAGGAGGCACACATTTAAGGAGAGCACAGTTTTCACTTTTAATCTGCGTAACCTTTGGGATGCCTTTAGAACATTCAAGTGGAGATACTGAGCAGGCAGTTGGAGATCTAGTTCTGGAGCTCAATAAAGATGTTTTGGCTGGAGATAGGGGCATTTCACTAGGAGGTTTTGAGAAACTGTCAATATCATTCACTGAAAATAAAAGGGCTTCTGGAAAAGATAAAGCTGGGAGCAGATTCGCCAAATGTATGCAACTTTGTAACCAGAACACCAAGAAAAATAATTCTAGAAAATGCCAGCAGCAGTTAAAAAGACAAGTTGTTTAATAAATAAAGAGATACTCCAGTAAACATAGGCTTTAACTTTTTAGGAAATAAAAGTAACTTGATAGAAGGGACTATAAAGAAGGGTTGAAGCTGCTCAGCTGGAGACCCAAAAATTGGCAAATAAATGAAGTGATGCCACATATAGCTGGTTCTGGTTTATTGTCCTTGTTTGGTTTTTTTGTATGGAGATTGGGGGAAAGCACAGGATAAGCACTCATCAGAAAATCTCTGACCAGTTGGAGCCAAGAAGAGGAATATGGGATGAATGATGAATGGGCACTGTGAAGAGAAGTGCATTGCTCCATGGTTTACTCCATTTCATTTGTGTGAATATATTCTCTTCCACTGTTAACTTGGTGCTTCAGAACATTAATGTGCTTTGAAAAATCATGTGTGGACTCGCACAATTTCCATATTGTCCTGGTATTCTTCTCTTTATCAGTTATGTGTGGGCTCTTTCACTGTACTATTAAAAAAAAAAAAAAAGATTATAAATTTACGAACCGTCTGTGTATCTGTCATCGTGTGATGGATGGTGCTCCCCTAAGGAGGGAGTACAGAGTGAGAAAGGAGGGCCTAGGACCGCCCGAGGAACTGCAGTATTTAAAGTAATGATTAGGGGCCCCTGGGTGGCTCAGTCGTTAAGCGTCTGCCTTTGGCTCAGGTCATGACCCCAGGGTTCTGGGATCCACCCCCGCATCGGGCTCCCTGCTCTATGGGAAGCCTGCTTCCCCCTCTCCCACTCCCCCTGCTTGTGTTCCCTCTCTCGCTGTGTCTCTCTCTGTCAAATAAATAAATTAAAATCTTTAAAAATAAAATAAATAAAGTAGTGATTAACAGCCATTTGGTTTATCTGGGACCATTTGTGATCTCTTCTGTTTTTAAAAAATTAATTGCTTAAGTTTAAAAATCTGGAGATTTCGAGGGGCGCCTGGGTGGCTCAGTCGTTAAGTGTCTGCCTTCGGCTCAGGTCATGATCCCAGGGTCCTGGGATCGAGCCCCGCATCGGGCTCCCTGCTCGGGGGAGACCCTGCTTCTCCCTCTGCTGCTTGTGTTCTCTATCTCTCTGTCAAATAAATAAATAAAATCTTAAAAAAAAAAAAAAAATCTGGAGATTTCACATAAGAGTGAAAGTCTTCTGAAGTCTGCTTTTCTTTAGAAGAAAAATCAGAACATCTGGCAACAGTTAATCCACATTTCCTGGATGACATCAGTGGCTGTGTCTCAGTAGTAGCAGGCCCCCCCGACCCCCCACCCCCCGACCTTGGTTGGGATATGCATTCTTCAGCTCCCCTCAGTCCTCCGTTTCCTGTAGTTTTCTGTACCTGGCCTGGTTCAGATGTTCAAGCAGGGTATCTGTCTCTAAGGAACATTTGAGTTCGAGGCCTCTAAGAGTTATGAGAAGGAACTTATAAGAGGTGTAGGATTGAGGTGAAGGTGAGTGAGAAGACAGATGAGGTGGTTGAATGTATTATCTACATAAACATTAGAGTCACCCAAGAGACCCCTTACAGGAGGTGGGCTGGAAGAATAAATGTGAGCCTGGTTTCAGTGTCCTCAGGAAATGAGATAACCGGTCTAATACAGGAAAATATTTGCTTTAAGAATAAGAACGTGTCTCCTTCCCCTTTAAAACAATAACAAAACCATTAAGGTCTCTCTGAAGTCACTGTTCTGACACTAATTTTGTACCATAACTGGGTGTCCTACAGTTCAGTTCTGATACTAGTTACCTGGAGTTAGGAAAGACTCAGCAAGTTAAGAGCAAAGTCCTTCAAAGACCTACCTTACTGTGCAGGGCAAGTTTCAGTGACCCAGTCCACCCACACTGTGGTCTAGCCTGCTACAAATTTGAGGCTTCCCACAACCCCTCAGTTGTGATAATTTGGTAGAACGACTCAGAACTAACTGAAACCGGGCACCTGGGTGGCTCAGTTGGTTAAGCGACTGCCTTCGGCTCAGGTCCTGATCCTGGAGTCCCTGGATGGAGTCCCACATCGGGCTCCCTGCTCGGCAGGGAGTCTGCTTCTCCCTCTGACCCTCCCCCATCTCGTGCTCTCTCTCTCAAATAAATAAATAAAATCTTTAAAAAAAAAAAAAGAAGAACTAACTGAAACCACTGTACTTAGGATTACAGTTTTATTATAAAGGATGCAGATCAGGAATTGAAGAGATTTGTAGCAACGTCTAGAGTGGAGAAGGGGACACACTGCTTCCATGCCCTCTTTTTGTGGCATCTGGCTGTGTCGCCTCCCAGCATATCACTGTGTTCACCAATCAAGATGCAACACCAGGCCTCTGGGGCTAGAGTTTTTATTGGGCTTAATTACATCGGCATGATTGATTAAATCACTGACTGTGTAATTGAACCCAATCTCTCGCCCCTCTCCACTCACTGTAGATTGGGCTGGCCCAAAATCTCAGTCCTCTGATCCTGTGATTGGTCTTTCTAGTGAGCAGCCCCATCAGTGAGGCTATCTTGGGGCCCACCTTAAATCACCTCTTTGGCATAACAAAGACACTTCTATCACTCAGGAAATTCCAAGGGTTTTTGAAGCTCTTTGCCAGGAATCCGAGACAAAGAACAGATAAATTATTATATCAAAAGTCTGAATTCTTCTGTTAGCTTGTATCTTGGAGCCTCTCTATCTTCTTCACAATCACTCTTTTGATAAGCAAACAGAAATGTGTCTAGATTTTTTTTTTAAGATTTTATTTATTTGAGAGAGAGAGACCATGAGAAGAGGGGGGGCAGAGGGAGAAGCAGACTCCCAGCTGAGCAGGGAGCCCTGAGATCCTGAGATCATGACCTGAGCCAAAGGCAGTCACTTAAGCGACTGAGCCACCCAGGAGGCAGCCCCCTTCACAGTTATTGTCTATTGTTTGCCAGGAGCAGGGGATACAAGCATGAATAAAATGTCATTTCTTGCCATCAGGAATTTACAATTCAGCAGAAAACATAGACATGTATACAAATAATTATTGATAGCCCCAGGGGCATCTGGCTGGCCCAGTCAGTTGAGCCTGTGACTCTTGATCTCCAGGTTGTGAGTTTGCGTCCCACATTGGGTGTAGAGATTACTTAAAATCTTAAAAAAAGCAATTATTGATAGTTCCTAAAATGGAGATATTCACAACATGTTTTGGGGGTAGAGAAGAGAGGAACTGAGGAGATAGACATTTTTAGTTTAGTGTGCAAAGAATAAAGGGTGAAGACTATTGCTTACAGAGAAATAAGCTTTTCAGGGTCTTGGAGATCTGATAGTGTGCTTGGGTAACTGCAAACAGTTTGATATGGGACCCAGGAGATGAGGCTGGAAAGATAGGCAGGAGACAGATCATAAAACCTCTTGTTTATATAAGATACCAAGGAGTTAAATAGGGTTTACCCTATAGGCAATGGGAAGTTAAAGGTATGTATGTATGTATTTATTTATTTATTTAATTTTAATGTATTCATTTTAGAGAAAGAGCATGAGCACGAGCAGGGGGGGAGGCAGACTCCCTGCTGAGCAGGGAGCCCTATATGGGGCTCCATCCCAGGACCCCAGAATCATGACCTGAGCCAAAGGCAGATGTTCAACCGACTGAGCAACCCAGGCGCCCCGAAGTTAAAGGTTTTATTTTATTTTATTTTTTTTTAAAGATTTTATTTATTTGACAGAGAGAGACACAGCGAGAGAGGGAACACAAGCAGGGGGAGTGGGAGAGGGAGAAGCAGGCTTCCCGCAGAGCAGGGAGCCCGATGCGGGGCACGTTAAAGGTTTTAAAGAAGAATGATTTGCTGAGATTATATTGACAGCACTATGGTAGATGGACTGGAAAGATATCAGGTGTACCAGTTTGGGAATCATCCCAGCAAAATATTATGGGGGCCTGAACTAAGGTAGTGATGAAGAAAGCATAGTAGTCGATTTTAAGAAGAGGTGAGGAAAGGGGGAGATTTTAGAATGTCTGTAAGATCCCTCTTTTCAGGAATTGGTTGGACAGCCCTGTGACTGAATGAAAGGGGGCATATAGGAGGAGATGGTTGGAGCAGAAAGTGGATTTGGGTTTCATGCTGGTTACTGGGATGTGGAGATCTGTAGCTCAGAAGAGAAATCAGCCTGAAGATAAACGTTTTCGGGAAGTGACTGTGGAAGCTGTGAAAGCTCCCTGGAGACAGGGAGCATGCTGGGTTTGTCCTAAGGGGAGTTTACAGTCAGCGTCAGGTGCTGCAGAGACTGGTTAGAGAAGGACGGAAAGTGGACAGTTCGGTTTAGTATGTTATCTTTTGTGATCTCAGCAGTTTGTATAGTGGTAAATGTTAGATTTCTGAGGAAGTGCACACAGTTAGAATTCTTACAGCTTTAAATTTTGTAGCAATTCTGGTTTATTATTTACTCGTAATTACACATTCTGTCAAGAAAATATTTGCATCTTGTCAGTGAGGTGATTGTTTCAGTGTCACATTATTCTTAAAGTGAAAAGAGCATAACTAAACTTTGTTTTTTTAATTTTTTTTGAAGATTTATTTATTTTAGGGACGCCTGGGTGGCTCGGGCATTAGGCGGCTGCCTTCGGCTCAGGTCATGATCCCAGGGTCCTAGGATCGAGCCCCACATCGGGCTCCCTGCTCCGTGGGAAGCCTGCTTCTCCCTCTCCCACTCTCCCTGCTTGTGTTCCCTCTCTCGCTGTGTCTCTCTCTGTCAAAAAAAAATACACAAAATCTTAAAAAAAAAAAAAAAAGATTTATTTATTTTAGAGAGAAAGAGTGCAAGCAGGGGGATGGGGGGAGAGAAAGAGAATTCCAAGCAGACTCCCTGCTGAGCGCGGAGTCCCACATGGGGCTTGATCTCATAACCCTGACGTCATGACCTGAACCAAAACCGAGAGTTGGACACTCAACCCTCAACCAGTTGAGCCACCCAGGTGCCCTTAAACTTTGTTATTTTAAATTGACCTCAGTCTTAGCAGCTGATATTTTTTCTAGACATAATTTGGAGATAGATTCATTATACATTAATTGGTATCCTGTTAAAATATCCAAAAAACTACTTACTATACCATATATTACAAAATTGCCAATTACCTTCTGGACATTATCCTGAAATAGCTTCCAGTGGCCAAAGCAGAAATAGTTTAAGCAACAAAATTAGTAATGACAGTATGGATTATAATGTAAAGAATATGTAAATACCTACTATTCAATGTTGATATAAATAAATGATTGTATGGGGCGCCTGACTGGCTCAGTCAGAAGAGCATGCAACTCTTGATCTCGGGGTTGTGAGTTCAAGCCCCATGTTGGGTGTAGAGCTTACTTGGGGGGAAAAAATACGAGTACTTGATTAAATAGATCAGTGGAGGAAAGGACAAATCCTCCTTATGGAAGAATTCCAAATATTATATGTAGACTATCCTCTTCAAGGAGGTGGAGCTTAATTCCCCACTTTTTGAATATAGACTGAACTTAGCGACCTAAGGCCACATAACAGAATACAGAAAGGGTAAAATAGTAACTTTATAATGGAGAGGCCTAGCAGACAGCACCTTAACTGGGAGCAAGTTCAGTTTGACCAATGATAAATCAGAGGGCAACATGTACCCTCTGATACAATGTAGTATTCTTTCCAAAAACTCACATCCCCAGTACTCTTTTGAAAAACACAGGCCCAGTCTAATAATACTAAAACAAGCCCAAAAAAGGGACATTATACAAAATATGTGACCAGTACTCCTCAAAAGTATTAAGGACCTGAGAAAACAAGGAAAGACTGAGAAACTGTCTTAAATCAGAGGAGATTAAGGAGACATGACAACTAAATACAATGTGATATCCTAATTTGGACCCTAGAACAGGAAGAGGACATAAGTGAAAAAATTATGTTAAAGTTAAGTTCATAGTTTTGGCAAATGTACCATAGTTATATAAGAGGTTAACATTAGGGGAAGTTGGGTAAAGGATATATGAGAAGTCTTACTTCATACTGTCTTTACAAATCTTCTGTAAATTTAAAATTACTCCAACCAGTTTAGATTTTTTCTTAAAGCAGAGTATTGGGGCACCTGGGTAGCTCAGTCTTCTAAGCGTCTGCTCAGGTCATGGTCTCGGGGTCCTGGGGTCAAGTCCCACATTGGGCTCCCTGCACAGTGAGGAGTCCGCTTCTCCCTCTCCCTCTGCCCCTCCCCCACCCAGTGCGTGCGTGCGTGTGCGCGTGCGCGTGCGCGCGCGCAGGCACTCTGTCTCAGCTAAATAAAATCTTTTTAAAAAAAGAGTACTAATTATTGAATGAAGCCTATCTCAACTGATAACTGATTAAAGAAAAAAAAAGATGTTTGTATCGAGTAGATTTATCATTAAGTGTTCGTTGGCATAAAACAAGCATATCTGATTATGTTGATGTGAATATGAGAAAAATGAATAAAATTAGATCGGGGCACAGGTAGGAAGGATAGTCCTTCCCAGGTAGTCTGAAGCAGGGTTACTAACCTCTTGTTTCATAGATGGGCAAACTGGCAATTACTTGAGCAGATTTGGATTAAACAAATTAAATTGCATAAAGCTTTAAAAAGGGTAACAGGTCTAATTATTTTATAAATGATGTTTATGGGGTGTTTAGCTTATTTTAACTTATGTACCCTTCTATAGTAACTGTTACAGACTAATGGTCTAAGACCCGCCTGGTACACATGGAATTGTAGTGATTTCACATGGAAGCCAGGCCAGGCTTTCTAGCTTCATCCAGTCCTCATAACTAATCCAAGTTAATTAAGTATGTATTTACGTTAGGTAGACATCAGATAGGCCTAACGGGAAATAGTTTCTGACCTGGAGAATCACATATCCATCCCTGTTTTCCAGCATTTTCAGCTCATGGTTGGCTGTACATGTCAGAACCTGCAACCTGATTTCAAAATGGGGAGAGTGGTAGCATGGGGTATTTCCCATTTATAGCTTACAAATTATAGATGTATAAATACATATACACATACATACACACCCACATATATATTTAAAAATAGGTTTTGACAATTATTTTGTCCCCCAAGCATAAATTAGAGCTAAATTTTCTTTTTGTTTGGAAAAAAGTATATTCATTGTAAAAGCATAATAGTAGAAGTGACGTATACTGTGTTTTTTTCTTTTTAACTTAAGACTGTGCGCATTGATCAGAATTTTCTGATTTACGACAATTTCACCAGCATGTATAAAGATACACCCAAAAGTGAAGTGTGAACATGTGGAGATGAGGTCAGAAAATTGATTGTGCTGTTTTGTACAGTTTTGGGGATTTCCAGAGGAATTCCATTTCAGTGAATAATCTGATTTGGATATTATGAGAAATAGCCTAATTAGAGGGAAAAAAACACTTTTTAGCTTAAAAATCACCAGCATAGGCTCTGAATCATTCTCTCTTGTAGTGCATTTAATTGGTGAGTCAGATGAAATGTATTGCTCTCAGTAAATGTATTTTCCACAATTGAGAACAGCTGTTTTTTTCATGGACCAAGCTTTTGTCTCCGTGCTCAGCTCATTCAAGAGAAGCTTCCAGGGCTCCTGAGCTGTGAACCATAGCAAAGGATTCAGAATTTGAATCTGGAAACAAAAAAACCTGATCAGAAACTTCCAAATAGTTTGGTATTTTATGTTCACATTCTTTTACTATGGTATTCATTTGTATTATAACCAGTTTTGATTCATTCACTGATCAACAAACACTGCCAATAGCCTTGACTTGTAAATGATAATATAAACTTCTTTCTTCAAATTAAAATTTTACAATATGCATTAGTTTTGGTGAGCAGGAATGATTTAAATGTTAGAAACTAGTTTTAGGGGCGCCTGGGTGGCTCAGTCGTTAAGCGTCTGCCTTTGGCTCAGGTCATGATCCCAGGGTCCTGGGATCGAGCCCCGCATCGGGCTCCCTGCTCTGCGGGAGGCCTGCTTCTCCCTCTCCCACTCCCCCTGCTTGTGTTCCCTCTCTCGCTGTGTCTCTCTCTGTCAAATAAATAAATAAAATCTTTAAAAAAAAAAAAAAAAACTAGTTTTAAATATGTGATTTTGAAATAAATGTATATCATCTATAAACTGGTTACAGCATGGTGTCTTTCCAAATCTGGTACACTTAATCTGTTCTCCCGTAGCTTACCCAAAGATATTTCTAGCATTAGATACGTCAAACACAGGCACCTGGTTGGCTTAGTCGGAGGAGCGTGGGACTCTTGATCTCGGGGTCTTGAGTTCCAGCCCCACATTAGGTGTAGAGATTACTGAAAAATAAAATCCTTTTAAAAGAGAAAGAAAGAAACGTCAAACATTCTGCTTACCCAAACCATTCCCTGGTTTCTTGGGTCTTTAGTGCTGAGCTCCCAACAGGGCATGACCAGAATTCATAACTATAAGTTATGAAAATTTTCATAGTGGATTTACACTGAAGAAATACATGATTTATCCAACCAGCCGTTGGTTTCATTCATTGTGTTCTTTTGTTAATTTACATTTGGAAATTCCTCATTTTTAGCCTAGGATACTCCGGGCTTCAATGAAGTAGTTAGGTTGAGTTATTATTCCAGTTTTTTCTTTGCGACGCCTTCCACTCCCATGCTAATATCTCTGCCCATTTGTCTTCACACCCAGGCATCTGTAAATGTAGTATTTCTTTTTTATCTTAGAGTGGTTTCAGTTCCTGCTGTGTAGACATCAAGCAAGGTATCTTGTGACAAATCAACTTCAGGACAGCTTCTTGGTTTCCACCCACTTTTGGGTATCATGGAAAGATTTCCAGATTCTTGTCCCTTAAAATCCAGTTATGTTCTTTTTTTGTTTTCTCAACTTTCTGTCTTTCTTATCCATGATTTCCTCTTATGGTTTTGCTGTATAAGTATCATCTTTCCCCCTTTTTGTCTAATTTGGCAAAAATGTTTCCCCAAAGTCTGTCTTTATGTTTAAAAGCTCATTGAATAGTGGCCAGGTAAAACCCAGAGACCATATAGTCAATACGACTTCCAAGGCTCCTTCACATGTCTGAGTGTGTTCAATTCTTAGTTCCCTCATTATTTTCCCAATTTATGATATTCTCCCCTTTCAGTTTCCCTCCTTACTGATAGTCTGCCTTCTGTTTTACATGAAGATCTCTGTTTTTCCAACTGAAGAGAAAGAATATACATGTAGTAATCAACTTACATTTATGCTGAAGTGCGGTTTTATTTGGGTACTTCTTTTGTGATTTATCTGTAATTTCTACTTCATTTATGTGTGTGGCATTTCTAAACATATTTCTGAAGCTGCCAGATATCTGAGTAATGAGACACTCAGTAGTGTTTCTACCCAATAGTTTTGTGAATTGAAGAATCCCATTATATTCTGTTTACTTCTGAAGTATTTAATTATTCGGCTTCATACTATATTGAAATGAGAAATGATGAGAAGTCTCTGATAAGTAAAATTATATGTAGTCTCCATGTGTATTCTTTGATGGAGTACCAGAGTTTCTTGAACTGGAATCCATACAAACCTCTTGTCCTACAAGGAGTGGAGGGGCTTCATATGCCCCGCCAGGCAGATCTGCAGTGACCCCTGATGAGACAGGAACAAACCTGTATCACGTGACAGAGGCCACCGCGCAGTCGCCGCCCTGAGGAGTCCGCCACGTTGTCAGAGATGTGAGGAGCGAGCAGGGGAAGCAGACGGCTGCACTCCTCCGGAATGGAGTTGGACAAGTTCTCGTGCCTCCTGTGGGCACATCGGGTTTTATGGATGTAATCCAGAGCATAACCATCTCCATAGCCCTGGAGAAGCTGTACTCAAGAGTCAGTGGATTCAAGATTCACTTCAGAGGAGGTTTTTCCAGCCTTGTGGGTACCTATGAGCCTTGGAGGTACCTTCTTACTCCTACTTCCCTGTCAGACGTACTTCTTTTACTGGCTCTTCTTCATGTTTAAGAATGATGCTTGATAGTCTACAATAGTTCCATTTCCTAACTGGGCATAAGTCCCTGCCCTTCTTTGTTACTTTAATATCGAATAGTTGCCTACACCTGTCAGTGACATTATTAAGTAATTAGGGTCTAAAAATTTAACGATAAACCTAAGGAGCCAATTTACGTGTAATAGTGTGACATTTATAAAAACCCTTTTAATTTTTTACATTGCTTCACTTTGGAATTCACATTAGCCGTGTGAGTTAGAGTGCTTTATCAAACCAACATTCAAGTGCATTTACCTGCCTGGATCTAAAATCTAATTTGTAGCAGAGCCAGGACTCAGACTCAGGGCACCTTGCCCCTTGGTGATGTACTTAACATTCCACCACACACAGTTCTGCGCTGCACTCTCTTTTAGGTTTTGAAACATGGATTTATTGGTCGCTTTTGAAATGGACATGCTTGTTCTCTCTGGGTGTTACTTTGCTCTTCTCTAGCCACCCAGCTGCACAGTACATTTTTGGCAGTTGGAGATAATGTTTGCAGATTTCCTGTGATTTCTGCTGTTAGGCCAGTTTGAACATCTTTAACAGGTTGCTACCTCGTGCATGTAAGTTTTGGTCATCATTTTCCAGTCTTAATCTTGGTTGCTTTACATCATTAGGTCATTTTTTTCAGGTATTCTCATCATCTTACTATCCTATAAGCAACGTTTTAAAATGAAATAAGGATCTAGATCTGATGATTACCGAACCCTAGAGATCTATATCTCAGGGATACATCCTTATTCCCCTTAAATATGGAATAGTGTTAAGAACATCTCTGCTTTTTATGAAAAGGGAATTCAAACAGACTTTTAAAATGAAAAATGAGAACCATCCTGAATGAAGTTTTATTCCAATCTCCTGTTAAATCCTAAGAATGGGCTGCTGGCCTCCATTACTTTCAGGAAATGAAAAGCGGCTCAGAAGCTAAGTGAGCTAAGCCATGTCTCTCTCAATTGTTTCAGTTTCTCAGGAATTGCTGTACAATGCTGCCAATAACGATCTCCGGGGATCTGACCCCCATTCCACCTCCCACTGCCTCCTCTGCAGCTCCAGATGCCACCAAAAGAAGGAGCTTTGAAGAAAGTGCCTGTACCCTCTTTTACCCTGAGGTGGGTGAGGCCAGGCAGGGTGATTCTCAGGATATCCTGATGATCAAAGGTACAGTTGAAGCCTCATCAAGACTTTCTTGAAGATGAGCAAGAAATTTGGGAAACGTTACCAAATAGCCTAGAAACTGAAGACGGAGCTCAAGAATGGATGGCACAAATGCCATCTGAAATGTAGTACATGATGACATTCAAGATCCTAGATCAGCTCCTTGAGGGCAGAGACTTGTGTGCTGTTTTTATATCTCTCCCCCACCTCCACAATGTCTAGCATAGGACTAAGCATATAAAGTGCCCTCAATAAATGTTAGTTTATGACTGAGAGAGAAGACTTTATAAAAAGTACTCTCCAACACCTCCTTTCCCTCGTAGTTAATCTAAGATTATTTGCCTATTCATCAGGAGAATAGTGATAGAGAGTTCACTGATGTCTCAAGCTTCTTGGCCACTGTTGTCTTCTGTCTTGGCTGTGTGTCTGAGTAGGAAATATTTATCTGTCCAGTGTATGGATTCTTCAGTATTAATATTTATAAAGTTATGTCTTCACTTAGATATTTTTATTGTGGTATTTAGCTCTTTAATGGAAATTTTATCTGAACCACAATCTAGGGGGGGATTTATTGTACTGCTGGTTTTTAAAATCCCTTTGTATTTATTTTTAAGATTCAACAATAAACAGTATTGCTTCTTGATTAGATCTCACATTAGTCGTCACTGTTTGAGAAATAGGATGTACTATCACAATATCAGTTTCCCAAAAATCTAACTTGTTACTCTTGAATGGCAACACATAGTCCTATATCTCACCTGGGCAACGCTAAAAGAGCCTGCTAAAAGAGGATTTACAATGATGTGATTTAAGATACTATATAAATAAAACAGGGCTTGGGGTTTATTATTTCTCTCAGAGAAAGGGAAATACTAGAAACGTAGCTCCATTCAGTTCTTCTGTCCTCAGGTTGTTCTTCATTCACTTAGTCACGTCTTCATTAAGGAGTTAACTCTCATTTAGAGGCAGATCTTAAAAATCTCATCTTCAAGTATTTGATTTCTTGTAGCTTTTGTGCTTCTAGTTACATGTAAGGCTTTCTATTTGTAATTTCTTTTCTAGTTAAAAGTAAACATTTCACAGTACTGCTAGTTTTTTGATAAACATGAGATGGATATTTATTATGTATTCTCAACAGCTGGCTTTTTTGGTTATAAGGAATCCTGTATCAGAACCAAGTATATTTTATCCAGAAAAATAATCTTTCCTGAACAACATACTTTTCTCTTCAGTAAGAAATGTGTTAAATTATGCTGCATTGATTTCGGGTTTTGGCAAAAAGTGTGTAACTTTTTGAAAGGAAATTGTTTCTTTGTCTTTATGACCTCTTATGTATATAGGAACCTTATGTGTACAGCTTTAAAGTAGGTTTGCTCTGTTCCATGGATAAATTAGTCACCAGTTCTTCCCGAATATGCTGTAGAGGAAACACACAGACTAGGAAAGTGACTTCTGTGGAGTAGATAGGATGTACTGATTTAAGGTCTGACTCTGCTTCTCACCTCTGATTCTATCAAATGCTCAGGGTGGACCTGCTTTCTCACATTAGTCATTCCTAATTAATTGCATTATAAATTTTGTTTGTCAGTTCATATGATGAATTTGAATTGATAATCAGGAACAGACATGATTAGAATTTGGCTAGTGACCTTTATCAATAAATGTCTTAATATGTTTCATAGTAGTGATACATAAAAACTAAATCGTGTATTCTGTTCATTCTTCCACTAAAACTAGTTTTCCCTCTGTTAACGTAACAGGAGAAATTCATGTACATGAGACCTGTGGAATTCTTTTGGCAGCACGTAGTATGGTTTGTCCTCTGCTTATTGTCCACTTGTTGTCGTCCACTTAGAAGTTGTATTATTGCAGGGAATGGCAGCGACAACAACCAAAACATTACAGTTCTGACACAGCATCGTTTGACTTCATTTTTAGACTTGAATTTTCCTGTGATGTCTATCTTTTCCTCTCCCTCCAGGTTCTCAGCCAACCTCAGAAAAGTCTTCCCAGCGACCATCAGAGAGCACAAACTGTAGCCCCACCCGGAAGAGGTCGTCATCTGAGAGTACTTCGTCAACAGGCAAGTACTGTTTATTTCACCAGACTTTAACTAGAATTTCCCACCTGTTACTTGTGAACAGACTTAAAATATGATACTGTAAACTTTTACAACATAAATTACAATTTGTATTTACGTACCATAGGAAAAAACAGAAGCGGTTGTGGGATATGTGAATGAGCAGAAATGTACACTAAAACAGTGTCCTAGTCCTCCCTTTCATGCTCCTTAAGTCCAGGTAGGCTTGCTCCCAGATGTGCATTTGTTTTGATGGGGTCCAGAGGGAATAATTCAAAATGACTAGGTACAAGAGTAGGCAGACACAAAATAGAGATTTTAAAAGTTGAGTTGAGGTAGAGGAGTGTGTGGTGTTACAGGGCAGTGTGGATTGGAACTATTTAATAAAGGCTAGGCTATATATATAAAATTGTCTTAGTAAAGCAGTAGTTTCCAGAGTAGCATTTACAGATCTCTGAGATGTGCAAAACAATTTATGAGGTTGTAAGAAGATCTCTATTAATATTTATTTCTAACCTTAACTTTTAAAATGTGTAATGTTTATATATTTTAAATATGTATAACCTCTTAATACAGTATATCATATTTGTGCAGTTCATACATAGACTTAGATTATGCTCTCAATTTTTCCTTTTTACTGGTTGTGTGTTTATAAAAAAAACAAAACTAGAGGATAAAATATATATATTACAGATATATATATCTTATATTTAAGATATACAGATATCTTATGTATCTTAAATATACAGATATATATATCTGTCCTCTGAGGATTGCAGAGGAAGAAGTCCTTTTTAATCTATCAGTGTCATCAGGAGAGATGTGCACTGGTAGGATCATTCTAGGCAGTGGAAGTAACATATGTAAAGGGGAGAACAGTGAGTTTAAAAAATTAAATAAAAGAGCCAGTGTGGTTAGGTAAAGGGACTAAAGATGAGGCTGTAAAGGCATGTAGGGAACCTTATTAATTACACTCAGGAACCATTAAAAATTTTAGGCAAGAAGTGACATACCATTTCTTGGCTTTCTGTCATATTTTTTGATTGGTAGATCACTTGTGACTTACGGTCAGAAAATCTGGTTCCTTCATCAGTTCAAGGCCAGCCTGTCAAATTGTACGCGTGTCATGCTTGTTGAATTTATCTGATGATGGGCTTCAGCATATTTGAAGCTTTTTATTAGCACCATTGTGCCAGAGGTACAGTTGAACTCAAGCAGCAGTGAGGGTTTTGTCTCTCAGAACGCTTTGTTTTCATACTGCTTCAGAGAGACTCTTAAACAGTGACTGACTACTTTTGATGGTATCAACCTAAACCAGGGTTTACTAAACTGCAGCCTGTGGACCAGTGCTGCCCAAGGCCTCTTTTAGTGCAGCCTTCAGCTAAAAATCATTTTTACTTTTCCTTCTTTTAAGATTTTATTTATTTAGAGAGAGAGAGGACTAGCTGGGAGAGAGGAGAGGAGTAGAAGGGAAGGGAGAAGGAAAGGGAGAGAATCTCAGGCAGACTCCCCACTAACTGCAGAGCCTGATACAGGGCTCGATTCCACAACCCTGAGATCATGACCTGAGCCAAAACCGAGAGTTGGACACTTAACTGATGGAGCCACCCAGGTGTCCCTGTTCTTATATTTTTAAAGGATTGCTTAAAAGGATAAAGGAGAAAGGAAAAACGTATATGTGAGACATCATATGTGTCCTCGAAAGCCTAAAATATTTACCATTGAGATTTTTACAGAAAAAGTTTGCCAACCCCTGAAAAGAAAGAATGAGATTTCAAGGAGATAGCCACAAAGAAAATCACCAAAATATTTTACTTCAGTAAACAAAAGAAATAATACCTAGATCCATAAAGTTACTCTTACTATAAGGCCGTTTTATTCATTCAAACAAATATTTATTGAGAGTAACTGAATACTGAGCATTGGAGATACAAATATGATGAGATAAGGCTCCTACCCTCAAGGATTCAGACATAGTCACCAGCAAAGGTGTGTTAAATTCTGTAACGGACCAGTGAGCAAATATGGTGACACACAGAGGAACTCCAGCACTTACCATGTGCGTGACTAAAGAGGACATCCCTTAAGGTGTGACACATAAACTGTCACTTGTGTCAACATGTGGGGCAGAGTAAAGAGTAAGAAGGTGTTTAACACAGAGAAAGGCACAGAACCATGAAAGAGAATGCTCTTTTTGGAGAGCAGCACATGGATGTCACTAGTGTGTGAGGGATATTATGTGACTGTGGTAGAGAGTGAGGCTGTAAAAGTAGTAACAGACTGGACCCCATACAGCATAGGCCTTTTTGTGTGTTTGTTTCATTTGAAGGCATTGAGACTCTGTTGTGGAGGCAGTTGGGAGCCACTGAAGGATTTTGAACAGGGAAGATAAGAATTATTTGATATATCGTATAATTCAGAATGGGATAGATTTTGCGGTGCTAAAAAAGGCCCAACACTTCAGTGGCTTGAGACCACAAAGTCTTCCTTTTGTTCATGCCTTGTGACCATTGCGGGTCTGCTGTGTGTTACCGTCCTTCCAGGACTCTGTCAGCAGAGCCTCTGTTGCAGTGTTGCTGGTCTTGTGAGAGAGGGTGAGCAGCACAGTAAAGCGCTGACCAGCTCTTAGAGTTTCTGCCCACATTTCAGTGCTAAAGCAGATCGCATGGTTAAGACTTCTGTGAAGGAAGTGGGGGGAGTATAATGTTATGGAAGGCAGGGCAGCAGGTATTTATGATAACAGCACAGTCTACCACACACACATTTTGGAGAAACTCTGCAGCATTGCAGCGTGGAGAATGGAATGTGACAAGAAATGTGTGAAGAAATGCATCGATAATGGCTCCAGGTTTGGATATGTTCAGTTTGAGCAGCGTTTGGGCTGTTGAGGTGGAGATGTTAGTGAGCCATTTGGAAGCAGTGGCTTGTAGTTTGAGCAGGACGTCTGGTAGAGATGCAGACCTAGCAGTATGTAATAGAAACGTTGATCTGGCAGTGAGTGAGCTAACCCAGAGGGGACAGCAGGAACGCAGATTTAAGAAACATTCGCATTGGAGGGAAGTGGAAGAGAAGGTGTCAGTGATGACATAAAAATTTTACACAGATGTTTATGTAGAAAAATCAAAGAGTACATGTAATAGAAGCCTCTTAATGTCAGATGTCACAAAGAGGTAAGAAAGATTTGGACGTTAATAATTGAGAAGATGATTTTTATAAAACCAGTTTGCAAGTGCAGAGTTAGAGCAGTTTGGCTGCTTGAGAAGGGACTGCTAGAATTCAGGTGGCCTTGGTTGGTATAAATTTGAGCTCTTTATTTCCAGCAGTGAGGAAATTAGATGTACTGAGCAAACAAACTTCTTGGTATCTAAAACTAAAATACTGGATAAAATTTGGAAAACATTTCTTAAAACATTGCTGAACTTTGAGATAAATAAATAGGAAACCAGAAGTTTTCAGAAAGCTTGATTCAACAGAACTAGAGAGTATTAGAACCGCTTGACATCTGCCTGATTCCTGGTGGCATAGAGCCTGAGCAGCACAGAGGTTCGTATCAGATTTCCCTGCATAAATCTGGCACTCCCTAAAGGTGACATTTACCAGGGTAAGAGCAAATGGAAACAAACCCATCACAGAAGAAGGCAGGAGCAGGAAAAGGAGCACCTCTCCACAAGCTCATTCTCACCTCCTGTCTCACATGCAGATGATTTTTTTTTTAAGGTTTTAGTTATTTATTTATTTGACAGAGAGTGAGAGAAAGCACAGCCGGGGGCGGCGGGGGGTGCTGGCGCAGAGGCAGAGGGAGAAGCAGGCTCCCCACTGAGCAGGGAGCCCGACGCAGGGCTTGATCCCAGGACCCTGGGATCATGACCTGAGCTGAAGGCAGATGCTTCACCTACTGAGCCAGCCAGGCGCCCCTCACATGCAGATTTATATTGCCTGTGGGACCCAGAAAAAAATTAATGAAAATTTGTTGTCAAACGGTAGTGCCCTGAGTTTATTCCAGAGCCAAATGCAAATTTAATTCCTATTCAGTATAAATCTAAGTGTTTTTGATCAGTATATCCTCAGTATTGGTTGACCTAGCATTCTCATTTACTCCAGTAGCACAAGAGTGACCACCTTTATTTTGCATTCAAAAGGCAAATCACTCAGTCAGAACTATGTCCTAACCTTCTAGTTATAGACAAAGAAATGAAATAGTAGGGAGTGTAGAGACCCTCTGTTTAGTAATTGAGATACATAAACAAATACAGTTTTGTACAAGACATCTTATGGCCCATCCTTGAACTAATGCTCTGTTTTGAAATACATCCAAAGGGATAAATACACTAAGAGGGATAATACATAAAAATATGATTTTACTGATGGCTGCAGTCATTGTTATGAAAGCTGTTGTCTATGACCTTAGCAGGATCTATTGGGAAACGGGACAGTATCCTGCCTAGACTGACTTATACCGTGGAAGCTGGGTTTCCAAGGGCAGATGTTCTCAGAGAGACCCAGGTGGAACGTGTCCTGCCTTTTCTAACCCAAACTTGGAAATCAACATGTTCTTACTTCTGTGGAATTCTCTTTGCTAGAAGCAACTCACTAAGGGCAGCTCATATTCAAGAGGGGAATTAGACACTACCACTTGGTGGGAGAAAAAGTACAAGACTTGGGTACATGTTGTAGTAGCCCTACAAGCAGTTAGGGCAGGGAGACCAGGTTAGCTCAGTGCTGAGCGGCTGCGGTAGTGTGGAGGAAAGGGGATGGGTTGAAGAGACCAGACTGACATAGAACCACATTTTATGGTTTGTGGGGAGAGTAGAGGAGAAGTAATAGATGATGTGACCTGAGCTTGGCTTGCAAAATTCCTGCTATGTAATTGGTGCTCCATACATATAATGTAGAAGAGTTGGCTTTATGGTATCATTCACTGAGTTTTGTAGTCTGGAGGAGCAAGGTTGAAGGAGAAGGTAATGACATAAGTTGTGAATGTGAGCTTGAGAAATCTGTGAAACATGCAAAAGTAGAGAAGTAGAAAAAAAGTTTTATTCAGAAAATAGAGATTTGGGCATCTCAGAATATAGGTGGTAGTTGAGCGAATTGCCAAGGAGTGTGGAGAGTTCAACAAGGAAAGCACTTGTACCAGAGAAAGTGAGAAATGCTCATGGGCTCAAGCCAGGTATAGGAAGGAAGCAGTTCTCATTGTGGTTGTCTTCAGAGAAAATTGAAGATGAGTATGTGTGTTCTGATCATTGAAACTGTGAGAATAAACATGTCGCCAGTGGGGAAGTAAGTATGAAAGGTAAAGACACAGTATTGGGGATTAGGGACTTCTACAGTTAAATCTGATAGTGTTGCAAGTAATTGGAAGATAATCAAAGTGTATTACCAGAGAAACAGTGGAGGCCAGATTTTAAGAAGTAGTGATATTTAATAGCTCTGAGAATTTGAAATTTGAAAAATCCTGAATTTAAAGAAGACTCTACTGGATATTATCTGAAGCAAGTTACTGGTAATTTGAGAAAAATTGATGAGGCTGAATCTAGAATGCCCCGGAGTACTAGGAGTACCTAGAATAGTACCACATTTTAAACTCACATAGGTAGGAAATCTGTTGATCAGCTTTGGAAAGGTATGACCTGTGTTCATTAATAGTAAGCAACTAGGTATCTTGGGAAATGGCCCTGTTACGATCTGATGTTTACAGATACTGTTTTACTTACCAGAGGAAGGTGAGCATTTCCCACATTATGTGTAGTCATAAAAAAAGTGTGGAGTGGTATTTGAAGAAACAAAGTTCACCAAGTCATTGGGCCACTAAGATAACAAGATTCATCGAAGACCACTTATTTTCTGATCTTACCGTCAACGTGTATTCTTTCTAAATTAGTTTATACATATGTTTAGTATTCTAGTTTTAAAGCTTTTCTTAAGAAGTTTCACTTATATCCTTTGTACTTGCAGCATTGTCAGAAAAAGCACTGAACTAGAAATATCACCAACTGGCAAGTCTCTACAGTTAAATGGACCGTCAGTTTTGAAGAAATAAACTATTTCTTTCTGCTCCTCATCTCAGAGATTGAGAATTGTTGTTGGTTTTTAACTCACATATTGTTAGGGAAACAGGCCAGTTTTGAATTTATTATGATTACTGTAATATGCCTTATTCAGGAAAATAAACCATCAACTTGCTTGGGAGAGACAAATGCATATGGTGTTAGGATGTTTAATCCTGTTAAGAAAAATGGAGCAGTATTCCTTTGATGTAAAAAGTTATTTAAATGACTAGCTGTGTTCAGTTTGTCTCTATGTGTGATTTGTCATCTTATGTAGTAAATGGAGTTCCCTCTCGAAGTCCAAGATTGCTTGCTTCCGGGGATGACTCTGTGGATAGTCTGCTGCAGCGGATGGTCCAACATGAGGACCAAGAGCCCCTGGAGAAGAATATAGATGCTGTGATTGCATCTGCCTCGGGGCCACCTTCCTCCAGTCCAGGCCGCAGCCACAGCAGGGAGCGAGCCCTGGGAAAACCGGACAGCCTTCTGGTGCCCTCAGCCCCCAGTGACTCTTGCAGTAGCAGCATCTCACTCCTGTCTGAGAAGTTGCCGAGCAGCTGCTCGCCCCATCATATCAAGAGAAGTGTCGTGGAAGCCATGCAGCGCCAAGCTCGGAAAATGTGCAATTATGACAAAATCTTGGCCACTAAGAAAAACCTGGACCATGTCAATAAAATATTAAAAGCCAAAAAACTCCAGAGACAGGCCAGGACAGGGAATAACTTTGTGAAACGCAGACCAGGGCGACCTCGGAAATGCCCCCTCCAGGCTGTGGTGTCAATGCAAGCATTCCAGGCTGCCCGGTTTGTCAGCCCTGACTCGAATGAAGGCGAAGAAAGAGCAGCCCTGCCCCTCCGTCCCGACACAGTTACGGATGTCATTGAGGCTGTTGTACAGAGCGTAAACCTGAGTCCAGAACATAAGAAGGGGCTGAAGAGGAAAAGTTGGCTGTTGGAAGAACAGACCAAGAAAAAGCAGAAGCCATTCCCAGAGGAAGAGCAAGAGCATACTAAAAGGTAATTATCCTTGTTTGACGTTTTATCTGAGGGGAGAAAAACAGCTTTTTATAAACATAACATACATATGCAGCTGAATTCTTCAGGTAATCTCCTAACCTTTCATTATGTAAAACCTGTACTCTTCTGTTTTATTTAAAAGTGTTATTTATGGCTGCCCACAATTATGAAATACTAAGAAGCACATGGGATGTAGCAGTCCAGGCTGAAACCCTGACTTTGCAGAGGAGGAATTCAAGGCCCGGAGAGGTTACGTATTTTACCCAGCACATAGCTGTGTGCCTGCAGTTAGTTTTAGGCTCAGACTCTTCTCTGTGCTCCAGACTTTTCATCCTGTTGTCACACATTTTTCTGCATGTTAGATTTATTTTCTTCATAGTTTCCTTGTTATAGTCTTACTTTTCTAAAAGGTGTAGAGCACAGAGCCAAAAATCACTCCCCAAAAAAGAGCTTTTAATCCTTTTGTTATGTATCCAACCAGATTCTTCCCCTGAAGGTATGCTTGGTATTTTTTAATGAGTTATAATACAGTATTCACCATTTGCAAATGACTTTTCCTTTACTAAATACAGCATGCTCACTCATAGTTACATGGCGGCCCCTGTTCACAATTAGAGAAATACAAATTAAAACTGCTAGACACATTTTTAAGCCTCTTAACATTTATTTTCAAACTGCTCTCTTAAAAGCCACACCAATTTATACTTCTACTAATTTTATACAGTAATAGTCGTATACTTCTTACCCCCAACTCTTACCTACCCTGGAAATTACCTTTCTAAAAATCTTTATCGGAGGCAGGGCAAAATGTCTTCATCAGTTTAATTTAGGTGAAATATACTTCCTAAATGTTGCTTCCTACTTATTTTAATTTGCACTTATTTGCATATTGGAACATTAGTATTTGTTTATGTACCTTACCTATTTTTTAAGTACTCATTATATACAGTCAGAATGATAACCCTTAGTGTTTGTTGTATGACATTTGGTTTTCTTTATATTTTCTTGCCAAACAACAATATAACAGTGAGAGTTTATCAGTCTTTTTCTCTGCCATCTGCCTTGGTGAATCCTATTTGGAGAGGTTTTTCATATCTCTCTAATGCATACCTCTAGGAAAAATACTTTTTTTTCTAGAGAATATATGGGATTGAAATTTTTTTCATTGTAGTATGTGCTTGTACTACTTTTAGTGAAACTGAAAGCTTACTGATTGAAAAGTTAAGTCTCTTTTCACATGATCTCATTTCCTCTCAAATCCTGTTCTCCTCAAGGGCGTGACTGTGAACAGTATACCACGGAGGGGCACCCAGCTGGCCCAGTCCGGGGAGCATGTGACTCTTGACCTCGGGGTCGTGAATTCAAGCCCCACTCTGAGTGTAGAGATTACTTAAAAATAAAATCTTTAAAAAGAAAAAATCAGTATACTATGTATACTTTGACATCTTTTCTTACACCTGACAGGTGGGTGCCTCTGCAAAGCTGGTGTCTTATGTAAGTGGTAACACACTGTAGTTTTTAACTCTTTCTCTTCATGTGTCTCAGAGATCTTGTCATTGGGACACGTAGAATTACCTTACTCCATGCTAAGAATATAAAATAATTTATTTCACTTTTCTCCTTTAATGGATTCCATATTACCTTTATTTTTTTTTTAAAGATTTTTATTTATTTATTTAAGAGAGAGAATGAGCAAGGAGGAGGGGCAGAGGAAGAGGGAGAAGCAGACTCCCCGCCGAGCAGGGAGCCCGATATGGGACTCGATCCCAGGACCCTGGGATCATGACCTGAGCTGAAGGCAGATGGTTAACTAAGCCACCCAGGCGCCCTCCATATTAGCTTTAGCATATAGGTGTTTAAATCAGTTGAAATTTGCTTTAGTACAAGTTATGAGTGCTATATTTATGATCACTCATTGTCAAGGTTACAGTTTTATAAACATGGCTGTTTTTATGTTGTATGTAGTTTTTACTCTTTATATTCCCACTGAATTGTAGTATTTTTTTTTTGGAAAGGCAGGAAAATAGAGATTTTGTTTTAAAAAGAGATGTAATTTAAACTTAAAAAAAAAATTTAAATGGTAGTCTTAGCACTAGCACTATTTGTTGATTAATTTTTCCCTACTTATTGGAAATGATACCTTTATTATATACTAAATTTTTATATGTTTTGGGGTTTTAGGGTCTATTTTTATTTTTTCTTCCCATCAGCCTATTTAGTATCACTGTTTTTCCATTTTAGTCACTGAGGCTTTAAAATACTGAAAAGAGGGGCACCTGGGTGGCTCAGTCTGTTAAGTGTCTTGCCTTCTGCTCAGATCATAATCCTGGGGTCCTGGGATTGAGCTCTGTATCCGGCTCTCTGCTCAGTGGGGAGTCTGCTTCTCCCTCTTCCTCTACCCCTCCTCCTCACTTATTCTCTCTCTCAAATAAATAAAAAATCTTAAAAAAAAAAAAACCAAAACACTGAAAAAAGAATGATTTCTGCCTTCATGGTAGTAAGAACGTGACAGTTCATGACATTTTGACCATTCACTTTAGGGGAAGGGTCACCTTAAAAATGTGCTTCAGAGGGGCGCCTGGGTGGCTCAGTAGTTAATTGTCTGCCTTCAGCTCAGGTCATGATCCCAGGGTGCTGGGATCGAGCCCCACATCGGGCTCCCTGCTCCTCGGGAAGCTGCTTCTCCCTCTCCCACTCCCCCTGCTTGTGTTCCCTGTCTCGCTATGTCTCTCTGTCAAATAAATAAAAGCTTTAAAAAAAAAAAATGTGCTTCAGAGAAAAGGCTTTATTCCAGAAAAGCCTTTCTGTTCCAGGAAATTCTAGTATCATAGTCACCAACATTAAACACTTTAATTTTCCACAAAATTACATTTTAGAATTTGAAGAAATTATGAGGAGAAAGATACAGTTTCTACCCTCAGGAGTAGAGGAGATGTATCAAGAAAGGACATGATATAGGAAGTTCCCAGAGACAGCAACAGTTTTCTACCTTTTTCTAACTAGAACCTACTATAATACTTGTTACATAGCAGGGGTTATTCATTTCCTTATTCAATAAGTATTTATTGCAAAATTATTTATGCTATATGCTAGGATAGGTAACAGTGGTATGCAAATATAGATATATTCACTATCCCCATGAATCACACAGTTTAAATTCCAGTATGAACAGTTATTTAGTGTTACAAGAATATGTTGTTGAGGTAATTGACCTAGGTTTCCTGTGGAAGTAATTACCAAATTAAAATCTGAAGAGTAGACTTCATCTGTTATTTAAAGGAGCAAGGCTAGAACAAACATTATAGGCTGAGTATGAAAAGGCATGGCAGGCTTAAGGAAGTGAAAGAAGGCTTTTGTGGCCAAAGCAGAGCTAATTAGAGTACGGTCTAGAGCCTGGAGAATGAGTCTAAAGAAAAGATTGTGGGGACCAGATCAAGCAGAGGGCTTTGTTTGCCATGTTAAAGAGTTTGGATACTATTTGTTGATTTAATAACAAACCAGATTGCAAAAGAATAATGTAATGGTTATGAGCTGGGTTCTAGACTCAGAAGAAACTGGGTTCAAATCCTGGTTCTAAAAGGAAAAAAGATAAATTTTAAAAACTAGGTAAAAAATAAAATCATAAAATCTTAAAAATACTTAGAACTGAATAAACACTCTGCTGCATACTAAAACTTGCAGGATGTATCTAAAGAGGTGCCTAGAGAGAGATTCATAGCCTTTAAGGCTTATATTATTTTTTTAATGCTGAAAATTCATGAACCAAGAGTCCAATTAAGAAATGAGAAAAACAAGAGAACAAGCCCCAAAATGGTAAATGAAGAAGATGGAAACATATACATTAAATTAACAAAGCTAAGGTACAATAGAAAGAATCACCGAAGACCAAAGTTAGTTCCTTGAAGACTAATAAAATATACACACTACTCGTAAAGTTGATCAATGAAGAACATTATGAGTTAAAAAGGAGATAAGCTATATATGAGAGATTAAAAAATGACTATCAGCACGTTACACCCAACAAATCTCAGTTGAGATGTACATATTCCTAGGAAAAACCTACCCAAGAAGAAATAGCCTGAGTGCTTCTTTTCTATAAATGGAATCTTTAATTTAAAATCTTATGGCAAAAGAAAGCAGCAGGACCGGACGGTTTACAAGAAAATTCAACCACATTTGAAATAAAAGGATCGTTCTAGTCTCATTAAAACTCTTTAGGGGAGGGCGCCTGGGTGGCTCAGATGGTTAAGCGTCTGCCTTCGGCTCAGGTCATTATCCCGGGGTCCTGGGATCGAGTCCCACATCGGGCTCCCTGCTCAGCGGGGGGCCTGCTTCTCCCTCTGCCTCTCTCTCTCTCTCTGTCTCTTATGAATAAATAAATAAAAATCTTTAAAAAAAAAAAAAAAACTCTTTAGGGGCGCCTGGCTGGCTCAGTCGGTGGAGCTTGGGACTCTTGATCTCAGGGTTTTAAGTTTGAACCCCAGGTGGGTGTAGAGATACTTACATAAATAAATAAACGTAAAAAAAAAACAATAAAAAACCTCTTTAGAGATGGTGAGGGAAGTAAGGAGGGGAATACACATACAGAAAGTACATAGACATAAGAAATCAGTTTAAAATTTTTTTCCCAAAGTTAACGACCAGTATAGACATAGAAGGGGTGAATATTTGGAACATTGCTAGCTAGCATCCCATGTGCCTTCCCAATCACAAACTGCTTCCCTACCATTAGCCATAATCAGTCTCCTGACTTCCAAGGTAACCACATCTATAACTTTTTAAATACCATTTAAGTATGTAACCCTGACAATATTCTTTAGTTTATCCTTACTGAACTTCATTTGGATGGAATTATACATGAAGTATGCTTTTGTGTCTCACCTTTTCTGCTCACCATATATATACATGTTAAACCATCTATGTTGTTACACATTGCTGTAGTTACCTTCTTTTTATTGTGTACTAATCCGTTGTTTGTATACAATACAGTTTTTCCATTTTACTATTGGGTTATTTCCACTTTGAGGCTATTATCCAAAAATGTTGCTCTTAATATTCCTTTAATGTCCACTGATGGATATGGGCACTCATTTCTTTATGGTATATTCCAAGGAATGGAATTAATGAATAAAGTAAAAGTTTTGTCCCAAGACTTAATTTCAGGCTATGGTATATTAAGCCAGTATAGAACTGAGTAGGTAAGAGAAACAGAAGCACGTATGTATGCAAGCTTGCTATATGACAGAGGTAACACTGCAGTAGGGACAGAAGGGGCGCCTGGGTGGCTCAGTTGGTTAAGCGGCTGCCTTCGGCTCAGGTTATGATCCCAGGGTCCTGGGATCGAGCCCCGCGTCGGGCTCCCTGCTCCGCGGGAAGCCTGCTTCTCCTCTCCCACTCCCCCTGCTTGTGTTCCCTTTCTCGCTGTGTCTCTCTGTCAAATAAATAAAATTTAAAAAAAAAAAAAAAGTTCCTCAACGAATGAAGACAATACTACAGAAATTCTCTAGACTCTTCCAATAAAACCTATGCCATGATTGGGCATAAGAAACTAAGGATTTCTATTTCTATTTCTCAAACATCATCATGACAAATATATGAAGACTTGCTACAAAGTGGGAAATTTATAACACATACAATGTGTATAGTTTTGGTATCCAGAATATATAACAACAAAAAAATGTGTTACAAATAAATCCTATATAATCTAGCAGTTCCCCTTTAGAAAAACTCTTGCCCAGCAATCACCAGAAAACACTTTTCAGAAAGGTAGTAGCAAGATTGGTTATAACATATAGAAAATGGAAATATCCAAGATTACCGTGAAAAGGAATAAATATATTCTAGTTTTTCACACAATGGAATATGATATGGTAATAAAAATAATGAATTACAGCTGATATGTAATAATAATGGATGAGTCTTAGAAACATGATATTAAGTAAAAAAAAGCAAGTCCCTAAAAATGATTTACTAGCTGGTAACTATTTTTATAAAGCAAAAGAAAAACAAAAACCATGGAAACTGAACAAAGTATTGTATTGATGTAGATAAATATATCATAAAACCGTATTTTATCTTTTTTATTTTATTTTTTTAGAGAGCACACACACAAGTGGAGGGGGTGGGTGGTGGAGGTGCAGAGGGAGAGAGAGACTCTTAAGCCAGTTCTGTGGCCAGTGTAGAGCCCCACAAGGGGCTTGAGCTCATGACCCTAAGATCATGACCTGTACCAAAATCAAGAGTCCTCCACTTAACTGACTGAGCTACCCAGGCTCCCCCATAAAACCATTTTTTTTTTTTTTTTTTTTACTTTAGAGAAAGAGTGTGCGTGCACTGGGGGAGGGAGGAGCGAGAGAGGGGAGATTGAGAATCTCAAGTAGACTCACTGCAGAGTGCAGAGCTCACCTCGGGGCTCAGTCTCATGACCCTGAGATCATGACCTGAGCCGAAACCAAGAGTCAGGTACTCAGCCTACTGAGCCACCCAGGCGCCCCTTGAAATACTCCGTTTTAAAGCCATTAGGCATAGGTATCCAAATGGGGTATGGAAACCATGGTGACCCTGAGTTTGATGTTAGAGACCTAATGGAGTGAGGAGTTGGGCCATGGTACAAAGTGGGGAGAGCATCAATGCAGTGTAGGGTGTCAGAGCCTAAGTGGAATGAGATGGATGCTCTTGTAAAGGGAGTGTACAGAGTGGCATAGTTGCATAAGCGTCCAGCTCTTGATTTTGGCTCAAGTGATGATCTCGGGACCGTGAGATCAAGCCCCATGTCAGGCTCCACACTCGGCAGGGAGTCTGCTTCTCTGTCTCTGTCTCTCTCTTTCTCCCCCTCTGCCCCTGCCCTCGCTCACACACACACTCTTCCTCTCTCAAATAAATCTTTAAAACAGAGAGAGTGAGTGCCTGGTGTTGGATATAGATACCAGCAAGGTTAGGAAGTTGTCTATCCCAGACTTCATTAATAAGAATTTCTAAAATTCTGTGAATAGGCATTTGCATTTCTTGTAAGCTGTCATGGTAATTCTGGTGTGTGTGGTCTATGGACAGCACATGGGGAAACGTAGCACTGGGAGAATTTATATATGTAGGTGATAAGCAGGAAAGCAGAAAACATTTTTGATTGCAGAAGAAAGAAATAGGGCACAGAAGTAGAAATGAATTTGCCTGGAAAGGAGAACAGTAAAAAATAAATAATAAATGATTAAACACCTAAGAACAGGTAAAAAGATAAATAATAAATTAGTTGGATAGACGGATGGATGGGTAGATAGAAAGATCCTATAACCAAGTATGATGTATCCCAGTTATGTAAGACTTGTTCAACAATTAAAAGTCAATTAAGGTTATTCATCACATCAAAAGGCTAAAGAAGAAAAATCACACAAATGCCAATAAATGAAGAAACATAATTTCACAGACTCTAACACGTTTGTGATAAAAACTCTGAGCAGTCTATGATCAGAAAGAAACTACCTCAACATAATAAAGGCCATGCACAAAAAAACCACAGCAGACAACCTCAGTGGTGAGAGGTTGAGAGCTTTCCCCTGATGCCAGGAACGAGGGAAGGTGCCCTCCTGTGCCACTTCAATATAGTGGAGTATTAAAATTCCCAACCAGAGCCGTCAGGCAAGAAAAAGAAGTAAAAAGCATCCACATTGTAAAGGAAAAAATAAAATTAGCTCTGTTCACAGATGCCATGATCTTATATGCCAAAAACCTTGAAGATCTCACACAAAAACTATTAAAGCTACTGAACGAGTTCAGCAAAGTTGAGAACACAGAATCCACATACAAAATCAGTTGCATTTCTGTAAACCAACAATTTTCCCAAAACGTCCCAAAAGGAAATTAAGAAAACAGCTCTTCTTATAGTAGCATCAAAAAGAATAGAATAGTTAAGAATAAATTTAGGAAGTCAAAACTTCTATGTTGAAAACTACAAAACCGGGTGCCTGGGTGGCTCAGTTGGTTAAGTGTCTGCCTTTGGCTTAGGTCATGATTTCAGGGTCCTGGGATCGAGTCCTGCGTCAGACTCCCTGCTCTGCGGGGAGTCTGCTTCTCCCTTGCCCCTCCTCCCACTCGTTCTCTCTATCTCTCTCTCTCTCTTTCAAATAAATAAAATCTTAAAAAAAAAAAAAAAACTACAAAACATTGTTTAGTGAAATGAAAGAAGACGTGAATAAATGGAAAGACAGCCTGTGTTCATGGACTGGAAGACCTAATGTTGTTAAAATACCAGAACTACTCAAAGCGATCTACAGATTCAGTGCAAAATCCCAGTGATGTTTTTTATGAAAATAGAAAAACCCATCCTAAAATTCATCAGGAATCTAAAGGAATCCCAAACAGCCAAACAGTCTTGAAAAAGAATTAAATTAGAGAACTGACTCTTCCGGATTTTTTCTTTTTCTCACCTTTTTGCACTGGCTAGAACTTTTTCTTTGATGCTGAATATATGATGAGAGCAGACAATTTCCTTGTCCATAATATTAGGGAAACAGTTTATTGTTTTTGCCTCATACTCAGTAGTGAAAGACTATCTAGGAAATTCCCTGCCATGTCATTGCTTCGGTCGCAAGGTCCCTAGCCAGTCTGTTTGCTTATGTTTGTGTCATATATAATTTCTAGGGTCTTTAGTTTTACTTAGTGGAACGATAAGTCTCAGTATCTATTCCATCTTTGCCTGGAACTGGAATTGGCTTAGTTTTTTTTTTAAGATTTTATTTATTTGAGAGAGAGAGAGAGCACGCGAGCGCAAGCTGGGGGAGAGCAGAGGAAGTGGGAGAAGCAGACTCCACCCTGAGCAGGGAGCCCGACGTGGGGCTCCAGGATCACAACCTGAGCCGAAGGCAGATGCCTAACAGACTGAGCCATCCAGGCGCCCCAGGAATCAACTTAATTTTTAAAGATGTTTTTGACTGACTTAGAATTCTATTTTAACAGGCCTTTTCCTCCTTCCCCTCCATCTCCCCTTCCTCCTCCCTTAGTACTTACAGATGTTATATCCTTGCCTTCTGGCTTGCATTGTTTCAGACAGGAAATCTGCACTCATTCTTCTTCTTGTACTCCTGTATAGATTGTGTATTTTGTCCTCTCGCTTCTTAAATTTTCTTGAGTAGTTTTTAGCAATTTACTATGATATGCCTTGTTTTATTTGAATTTATATTGTTTATGGTTTGTTTAGCTTCTTGGAACTTTGAGTTTATACTTTTTATCAAATTTGGAAAATATTTGGCCATTAATCTTTGGGTTTTTTTCACTGTGAATTTCTTTACATTGTAAATGTCACACAATTGTGTGTGGTTTTTGTTCTTTTCCGAATGTTCAGGGTTTTTTGGTAGGCAGTTAAGTTACTTGTGGTTTGGCTTAGATTCTTTTCAAGACTGTTTTTAAGCTTTATTAGTGCTGGTTTTTATTCTAGGCATAGTTGAGCTATATGGAAATGAGTGATATTCCCCTCTGGGATATCTGTGGAATGCCCTACTATTAGGCAATGTCCTTCCACTCTGCCTCGTGGAATCACCTGCCATCGTGTGTGAGCTCTGGGAGTTGTTCAGGTTACAACATACAGTAGGTTGGTGGTTCTTTGTCCAGCCTTCTAGAATTTCACCCTGCATGTGCACAACCTCGCATTTAGTGGTGCACTATGGGAGGCCCATACAGATTTCTAGAACTACTTTCCTCTGTGGCTTTCACCACTCCAGTACTCTGCCCCAACAGTCCCAGTGCCCTCAACCTCTCTGTTTTCTGCTCAGTTGATCACGTTGGCTGTTCTCTGCTGTGGCTCTCCTCCTTCCACCATCATCCTCCCTACAAAGGGAAACTGCTATAGGACTATTCTTATTTTTTTTAATTTTATTTCTTTATTTTTCTTTTTATTTTCTCTTAAGTAGGCTCCACACCCAGCGTGGAGCCCAACACAGGGCCTGAACGCACAACCCTGAGATCAAGACTTGAGCCAAGATCAAGAGTTGGACTCGAAACTGATTGAGCCACCCAGGCGCCTTCTTATTTTTTTTCTTTCTTTCTTTTTTTCTTTTCAGTTTTCTCAGGGATCACAGTGCTGTCCTATTGTCCAGTGTCTGCTAAGTGTTTCATAAACTTTCTCCAGGTTTATAGTAGTTTGCTATATTTCTAATAGTTTCTGTCAGGAGGACAAGTCTGGTATCTGTTACTCCATCACAGTCAGATGAGGAAGTCCCGTACCTTGTGTTTTACTTGCTGTCTTGTTCTTTAAATAGCCAATAATAAACATTTCCTTTAAACTTGTCTTTCTAGCTTTACTGAAGCAGCAGTTGAGATTCCCAGTCCTCCTGAAACCCCAGCCAAGCCTCCCGAACCTGAAAATACCTTGCAGCCTGTGCTTTCTCTCATCCCAAGGGAAAAGAAGGCCCCACGTCCCCCAAAGAAGAAGTATCAGAAAGCAGGGCTGTATTCTGACGTTTACAAAACTACAGAGTAAGTAGTATTACCTATCAGCTGACATGCTTTACAGACCTATTATCCTTCCATGTTTGAAAAAACACTTTTGAGTATCAGAAAACAGGATACAAGTGTAATGTACACAAATATGAATCTCAGCACAAACACCTTGGTGTTCACTTTTCTCATGATACTGCACTGTGTTGTTTGGGGCTGATTATTTTCTCAGATCTTTTTCTGGGGTGGTTGGTTTTTGTTTGTTTCGGTATTTTATTTAAATTCTAGTTAGTTAGCATAGTATAACACTAATTTCAGTATCTTCCCTCATCTTTATCTTCTCTCTGCCTAAATTATATATCTATAGTTTGGATTCTCATGGTGCCTTTTTTCTTAAACATAAGAAAAATGGCACTATGTGTGTATCTCTAATGACCTTGATGATTTTCTGCATTCATTCTTCATTCATTGAATGCTTTCTTGTTTCCAGACACTTTGTCAGATGAGTAAAATATACTTCTTGTAAGAACGTCCTCTTCCCTTGGGAAGGTACAGCTGAAGAAGTGCTCTTAAGAATATGTAGGGCTTGGGGGCGCCTGGGTGGCTCAGTCGTTAAACGTCTGCCTTCGGCTCGGGTCATGTTCCCAGGGTCCTGGGATCGAGCCCCGCATCGGGCTCCCTGCTCAGCAGGGAGCCTTCTTCTCCCTCTCCCTCTGCCTCTCCCCCTGCTTGTGTGCGCTCGCTTTCTCTCTCTCTCTCTTTCTCAAATAGATAAATAAAAAATCTTTTAAAATACATATATATATATATGTAGAGCCTGAAGAGATACCACCTGTCACTGAGTAAGAGGTATCACATAGAATACAGTTGATTTAGGTTCTAGAAGTTCAATACTAGTTTGTAAGGTAGAAAAGGGCATTCCAGTTAAAGAGGATAGCCTGTCCTAGGCACATACAGGATGCAAAGATTTTTCAGTGCTTCTGAAATGTAGTGGTGTTGTGGAAAATAAGGATTGCATGATAGGGATCACAAAACCATGGACCTAACGGACTCTAAGATATTTACCTCGTTAACCTGTAGGAAATTAAATAGGATATTTTTAGGAAAGGAAAAGTGCAAGTATGTGTTATAAGATGAACTCTAGCAGCAGAGCGGAAAATGAATGGGGGGTGACTAATGGCAGAAACGCGGTGTCCCTCAAAAGGTCGTGAGGGTCTGAATTTTGGCAAGAGTGAAATTGAAAGAGGAAAGATTAGATTTTAGAGCTATATCTTACTTGATGTGGTTAAAGTGATCTCTATGTAAACCACAGCACCTTATTTTGCATTGAAAAGATTTTCTATTGGGACACATGGGTGGCTCAGTCGGTTAAGCGTCCACCTTCAGCTCAAGTCATGATCTCAGGGTCCTGGGTTACAGCCCTGCATTGGGCTCCCTGTTCAGCGGGGAGCCTGCTTCTCCCTCTGCCTGCTACTCCCCCTGCTTGTGTGTTCTCTCTCTCTCTCTCTCTCTCTCTCTGACAAATAAATAAAATCTTAAAAAAAAAAAAAGATTTTCTATTTATTTGCCACTGAAGTAGATGCCACATAAGCTCTTTGTACTCTATTCCTGCTTCTTGGATCATGAAAATGTTTTATTCGTTAAGCTTATTAGTTTCAGCTCCCAATAATATGAAATTCTCTCAAATATCCAAGACTTAAAGAAGATAGACATTCATTTTCCTTTAATGTAAAAAACGTTATGAAGTACACACTTCAGGGTTAATGTGGGAACTTCACGGTATCTTCAGGGATCTAGAATCCTTTCTTTCTGTTCTTCCATCTCAGCATTAAGCTTCCATTTCTGTGGTTACCTGCGATTCCAACATAGCTGCTAGAGTTCAGCCATAAGGTCATCATTTTAGAAAGCAGAAAAGAAAGGGAGTATAAAAAGCATGCAGCTTCTTTGCAAGGAAACAGTATGAAGTGAATGTGTCTTCCCATCCCCGACCCCAAAATTCATAATTCGAATCCCTAGTCCCTGATGTGATGGTATTTGGAGGTAGGACTTTTGGGAAGTAATTAGGTCATGAGGGGGTAGCCCTGGTGAATAGGATTAGTGTCCTTAGAAGAAACACAGAGAGATGATCTCTCTCCACTGTGTGAGGAGTAGCAAGAAGGTGGCATTGCAAGCCAGGAAGAGTGTTCTCACTGGAATTCAACCCTGATCTTGGACTTCCCAGCCTCCATAAGAGTGAGAAATAAAAATTTGTTTTTTAAGCCACCCATTAATGTATTACAGCAGCCCAAACTGACTAAGAAAGGAAGCTTACAAATATAGTCCCTGGCTAGAACATAATCATGGAACCACACTTCAGCCACATCAGGCTGGGAAATAATGGTTAATATTTCAGATGATGATGCCTAAAAAAAAATTAGCATTCTGTAACTATAAATGAGAAAATGGAAATGTATTTTGGAAAGAGCTATTTTAATTATAATTTTAAGCAATGTTTTTTGTCAGTTTTCCGCTAAAAAATTTTAAGTTCAAGTTTTATTTCTATTTGTACTAATGTACTTTTTGTGAATTAAATCCCTTAAAAAAGGAGATTAATAATAAAGTCAGACTGTGAGTCAAAAGATCAGTATCTTCAACCACATCAGTGTTTTAAAATGTCTCTCATCAGGGGAGGCCTGAGTTCAGTCGGTTAGCGTCCGACTCTTGATTTTGGCTCAGGTCATGATCTCAGGGCTGTGAGATCAAGCCCCGTATCAGGCTCTGCGGTCAGTGGGGAATCTGCTTGAGATTCTCTCCCTTTCCCTCTCCCTTCCCCTTGTTTATGTAAGAACAAGCTACTCACCTCTTAGAAATGAGGAAGACAATGGGTTTATTTTGGAATATTTTGAAGAAACTGATCAGACTGATACATGTATACATTCTTACAAACTGTGAAGCCAGTATATTTTTGTGGGCTGGTTGGTTATTGTTTGTAGCAATTTGGGTTTTTTTCTTTGTTTTGTTTTTTAATTAATAAATAATTATTTAGAGCAGTTTTAGGTTAATAAAATTAATATAAAGTGACAAGAGTTTGCATACAACCCCTGGCCCACACAGCCTCTCCTACTTTCAACATCCTGTACCACAGTGTTAGATATATTATGATCAGGAACCTACACTGTTGACACATCATTATCCCCCCAAAGTCCATAGTTGACATTAGAGTTTACTCTTGGTGTTATATGTTGTATGGGTTTTCATAAATGTATGACGTGTATCCACCACCGTAATATCACACAGAATGATTTCCCTGCCCCAAAAGTCCTCCGTGCTCTGTCAGTTTGTTTTGGGGCCACAGAATGGTACAAAGAAATTGCAGAGTTACTCTTTTGTATGTAAATCATCGTAGGTTTTAAAAAGTTATGAGGGGATATGATTTCACTCACACATGGAATTTAAGAAATGAAACAAAACAAAGGAAAAAGAATGAGACAAACCAAGAAACAGACTCTTCACCCCAGAGAATACACTGATGGTCACCAGAGGGGAGGTGGTGGGTGGGGCAGCAGGGGAAATAGTTGATGGGAGAAGAAGTGCACCTGTCATGATGAGCACTAGGTGATAATGGAAGTGTTGAATCACTGTATTGTACACCTGAAACTAATATTACACCATGAAATAGAGTAATTGCAGTGTCAGGGTGTTGGAAAGGGTGGGCTCTTGAAACTGTTAATGTTATGGGGCGCCTGGGTGGCTCAGTCGTTAAGCGTCTGCCTTAGGCTCAGGTCATGATCCCAGGGTCCTGGGATCGAGCCCCACATCAGGCTCCCTGCTCAGCGGGGGGGCCTGCTTCTCCCTCTCCCACTCCCCCTGCTTGTGTTCCCTCTCTCGCTGTGTCTCTCTCTGTCAAATAAATAAATAAAATCTTTAAAAAAAAAAAAGAAAATGTTGATGTTCAAATTGAAAGGGATTAGAGATTGGGTAGATGGTATGAATTCAAGGACAGCGCGAGAGTCAGTGATGATCCCAGTGTTTTATTTTGTATTCCTGGTTGGATAATGATGTCATTAGTGAAAATACCAGAAACAAGTGTTATAGACAGTACTCCTTGGTTTAAGAAAATCTGCATTATTAATATACTTTTATTTAGGTACCAAAGAATGTCTAGTAATACAGTCAACAGATTACTAACAGAGGTTAACCTGCTTAGTTTTCTGTGCCTGCTCTAGCAAGTTACTTAAGTTACTTGAAGGAACACAGATTTATCATCTTACAGTTCCTGGGGTCAGAAGTTCAAACTGAGTCTCTCTAGGCTAAATCAAGGTGTTGGCAAGGCTGCATTCCCTCTGGTGGCTCTAGAATAGAATCCTTTTCCTTGCCTTTCCAGCTTCAAGAGGCTACCCACATTTCTTGGATTGGGGCCCCTTCTGTCTTCAAAACCAGCAATGACAGATTGAGTCCTCCCATTTTATCACTTCAGCCTTATTCTCTTGTCACTGACTTTGCCTGTTTTATGTTCGTCTTTCATTTATAAGCTCCCTTGTGATTATATGGGGCTCATCCAGGTAATCCAGAATAACCTCCCCATCTCTAAATCAACGGATGAGACACCTTAATTCCTCCCGCATTTTCCCAGCGTCTGGGGATGGCAGTGTGGGCGTGGGAGGAAGGGTGGGTGTTCCTGCACCTACTCGACCACTCTAGGCTATGGGATTTAAAACAGGGAAGTGGGGCTTGCACGTCTTATTTCATGTTTGTCTGTATTTCTTGAAGTTATAGAAAGGCTGTATTACTTTTGGAATTTAAATTTAATCTAAAAGGAATTTAAAAGAATATGTTAAATCAGATATATATCAAGTGAATTGGAGATTGAACTTCAGACTTGAGTATTTTGGTGAGAGTATTTTGAGTATTAGTTTCTCTGAAATCATAAAAATGAAACTTTATGAATAAAATGAAGCTGTTGAACTATATACTTTGTATATTGATGGGAGTACTGAAGCTAATAAAAGGTTAAATGACTCAGGTCACACAGATCATTTTTAGGTAAACTAGGTTGAAAATTCAGCTTATCTGATTTTTATTTCTGTCACTTAGAAAATGAAAGTAACCCTAGTAAAGGTTTTCTTTTATATCATTTTATCTTTGGGGCACGTGGGTGGCTCAGTTGGTTAAGCAACTGCCTTCGGCTCAGGTCACGATCCCGGGGTCCCGGGATCGAACCTCACATCCAGCTCCCTGCTCAGCGGGGAGCCTGCTTCTCCGAACTCTGCCCCTCCCCCTGCTGGTGCTTCCTCTCCCTCTTTCTCTCTCAAATAAATGAATAAATCATTTTATCTTTATTGAGCTATAATTGATATCCAACATGATGTAAATTTCAGGTATGCAACATAATGATTTAATATTTGTATATATTTGTGAAATGATCACCATAATAAGTCTACTTAACCTCTGTCAGCATACGTAGTTACAAAATTTTTTCTTGCCATGAGAATTTTTTTTTTTAAGATTTATTTTTAAGTAATCTCTACACCCAGCATGGGGCTCAAACTCATAATCACAAAATCAAGAGATACATGTTCTACTCACTGAGCCAGCCAAGTTCCCCGCCATGAGAACTTTTAAGATTCCTTTTCTTTTTTCCTTTCCTTTCCTTTTCTATTCTATTCTTTTTAAGATTTATTTATTTATTTTAGAGAGGGCGAGAGCATGGGTGAGTGGGGGAGGGGCGGAGGGAGAGACTCTCAAGGAGATCCCCGCTGAGTGCAGAGCCGTCTCAATTTCACGACCCTGAGATCACGACCTGAGCCAAAATCAAGAGTGTGATGCCCAACTGACTGAGCCATCCTGGTGCCTCAAGATTTATTTTCTTAGCAACTTTCAGATATACAATCTTGCATTTATATTAACTGTAGCTGCCGTGCTCTACATGACATTACATCCCTATGGCTTGTTTGTTTATATAACTGGAAGCTTGGGCCTTTTGACTCCCTTGACCCATTTCACCCATCCTGGGCCCCCAAAGACCCCTGCTTCTGGCAACACCAGTATGTTTTCTGTGTCTATGAGCTTGGTGTTTTGTTTTTTGGGTTTGGGGTTTTTTGGGGTTTTTTTTAGATTCCACATATAAGTGAAATCATACAGTATTTTTTTTCTCTGTTTGACTTCCTTCACTTACATGATGCCCTCAAAATCCATCCATGTTGTTGCAAATTGCAAGATCTCATTCATTTTTTTTTTTTTAAGATTTTATTTATTTATTTGAGAGAGAGAATGAGAGAGAGAGAGCACATGAGAGGGGGGAGGGTCAGAGGGAGAAGCAGACTCCCTGCTGAGCAGGGAGCCCGATGCGGGACTCGATCCCGGGACCCCAGGATCATGACCTGAGCCGAAGGCAGTCGCTTAACCAACTCCACCCAGGCGCCCAGATTTCATTCATTTTTATGGCTGAAAAATATTTCATTGTAAATAGATATATATTTACATTTACTTTTTTTTTTTTTTTTAAGATTTTATTTATTTATTTGACAGAGAGAGACACAGCGAGAGAGGGACCACAAGCAGGGGGAGTGGGAGAGGGAGAAGCAGGCTTCCCGCCGAGCAGGGAGCCCGATGCGGGGCCCGATCCCAGGACCCTGGGATCATGACCTGAGCTGAAGGCAGTCGCTTAACCGACTGAGCCACCCAGGCGCCCTACATTTACATTTATATATATGTTTTCTTTATCCATTCATCCATCCACGGACATGTAGGTTGCTTTCATATATTATAAATAGTGCTGCAGGGAACATGGGGGTGCAGATATCTTTTCCAGGTAATATTTCCATTTTCTTTGGATAAATACCCCAGAAGTGGAATTGCAGGATCATATGGTTAGTTATATTTTTAATTTTTTGAGGAATCTCCATGCTGTTTTCTTTTCCACAGTGGCTGCAGCAGTTTGCATTCCCACCAACAGTGCACATGGACTCCCGTTTCCCCACTCCTTCCCAGCATGTTATTTCTTGTATTTCTCATCTTTTTGGTAACAGCCATTCTAACAGGTGTGAGGTGATAGCTCATTGTGGTTTTGATCTGCTTTTCCCTGATGATGAGTGATGAGCATCTTTTCATGTGTCTGTTAGCCTTCTGTATGTCTTTGGGAAAATGTCTATTCAGGTCAGATCCTCTGCCCATTTTTTTAATCGGATCGTTTGTTTTTTTACTGTTCTATGAGTTCTTTATATATTTTGGATATCTTTTTCTAAACAGTTTTATTGAGATGTAATTCACGTACCATACAATTAACCTATTTTAAGTGTAGAAGTTAATAGTTTTTGGTATGTTACATTAATTTTTACCACATAAGTATAAATACTTACATAACATAAATTTTATATGAATTTATGTATTTATGTTATATTTTATTATTGAAATTTCTTATTGTGGTAAAATACCAGAATTTGCCATTTTCACCATTTTTTTTTTTTTTAAAGATTTTATTTATTTATTTGACAGAGACACAGCGGGAGAGGGAACACAAGCAGGGGGAGTGGGAGAGGGAGAAGCAGGCTTCCCGCGGAGCAGGGAGCCCGATGCGGGGCCCGATCCCAGGACCCTGGGATCATGACCTGAGCCGAAGGCAGACGCTCAATGACTGAGCCACCCAGGCGCCCGCCATTTTCACCATTTTTAAGCGTACAATTCAGTGTCATTAATTGCATTCACAATGTTGTGCAGTCTTTACCACCGTTTTTCCAACATTTTTCTTTTCTTTCTTTGTTTCTTTAAAGATTTGATTTGTGAGAGAAAGTGAGAGAGAGAGCACGAGCGGGGAGAGGCAGAGGGAGAGGGAGAAGCAGGGAGCCCGATGCGGGGCTCGATCCCAGGACCCTGGGATCATGACCTGAACTGAAGGCAGACGCTTGACCGACTGAGCCACCCAGGTGCCCTCCAACATTTTTCATTCCCCCAAACAGAAAGTCTAACCATTAAGCAGTAACTCCCCACACCCCAGCCTCGGATGGCTGATGTGCTTCCAGTTTCTATCAGTTTGGCTTTCGTAGCTGTACCATGTAAGTGAAACCATACAATATTTGTGCTTTTTTTGGTCTAGATTCGTTAATAGTGTCTTCAGTGTTCACGTATGTTGTAGCGTGTGTCAGAACGTCATTGGTTTGCACGACCATATAACATTCCATTGAGTGCATGCGCCACAGTTTGTTTACTCTCCCACCTGTTGAGGAACGCATGGGCTCTTTCTACGTTTTGGGTCTTGTGACTCATGCTGCAGCAAACTGGCAGAGGTGTATTTGTTCAAGTCCCTGATTTCAGTCCCTTGTGGACATACTTAGGAGTGAAATTGCCAGATCCTTGTATGTTCAGTTTTTTAAAGAACCACCAAACTCTTGCACAGTGGCTATACCATTGACGTGGATTGTGCAGTTACTGATTTGAGATCTTCTGCTTGAACATATGTGTGTTTTACCTATAAATTTCCTTCTTACTGTTGCTTTTACTGTATCAGATAAGTTTTGGTTGTTTGTGTTTTCATTCTCATTAATTTCCAGATACTTTCCAATTTCCCTTGTGATTTCTTGTTTGACCTATTGGTTGTTTAAGAATATGTTGTTTGAGGGGCGCCTGGGTGGCTCAGACGTTAAGCGTCTGCCTTCGGCTCGGGTCATGATCCCAGGGTCCTGGGATCGAGCCCCGCACTGGGCTCCCCGCTCCGCAGGAAGCCTGCTTCTCCCTCTCCCACTCCCCCTGCTTGTGTTCTCTCTCTTGCTGTGTCTCTCTCTGTCAAATAAATAAATAAATTCTTAAAAAAAAGAGAGAATATGTTGTTTGATTTCCACACGTTTGTGAATTTTCCAGATTTCCTGATCAGAAAAAAATATTCTGTACAATTTCAGTCTTTAAATCTATTAAGACTTATTTTGTGGCCTAATATATGACCTATCTTTGAGAATTTTCTGTGTGCATTTGAGAAAACTATGTAATCTGTTGTTGCATGGAGCGTTCTTTATATTTCTGTTAGATCTAATTGGTTTGTAATGTTCAAATCCGTATTGATCTGTGTGGTTGTTCTAACCATTACTGAAATTAGTTAAAGGCTCCAGCTATTCCTGTACAGCTGTCTGTTTCTCCCTTCAATTCTGTGAATACTTCCTTCATACATTTTGGGTCCTTTGATGTTTGCTGAGTATAATGATTACTGCTTCTAAGTGAACGGACGTTTGTCAATATTTAATGTCCTCCTGTGTGTCTCTCTCTCTTTTTTTTTTTTTTAAGATTTTATTTATTTATTTGACAGAGAGAAAAAGACAGCAAGAGCAGGAACACAAGCAGGGGGAGTGGGAGAGGGAGAAGCAGGCTTCCCGCGGAGCAGGGAGCCCGATGCGGGGCTCGATCCCAGGACCCTGGGATCATGACCTGGGCTGAATGCAGATGCCTAATGACTGAGCCACCCAAGCTCCCCTGTCCTCCTGTGTCTCTTCTCACAGTCTTTGATTTCAAGTCTCTTTTGTCTGATACTATAGTCATTCTGCTCTCTCTTGGTTACTGTTTACTTGGAGTATCTTTTTTCCATCCTTTTCCTTTCAGCCTGTTTCTCTCCTGATCTAAAGTGACTCTCTTGGAGCTCCTGGGTGGCTCAGTCAGTTGAGCATCTAACTCTTGATTTCGGCTCAGGTCATGATCTCAGGGTCTTGAGATTGAGCCCCACGTCTGGGTTCTCTCTCTCCCTCTGCCCCTCCGCCTGCTCACACCTACAAGCGTGCTTTCTCTCTCTCTAAAATACATAAATAAAATCCTTAAAAAAATAAAGTGAGTCTCTTATAGACAGTATGTATAGTTAAATCATGTTTTTTATCCATTTTGTTTCTCTGTGCATTTTGTTTGGAGAGTTTAATCGACTTACCTTTAAAATAATTACCAATTGGGGCGCCTGGGTGGCTCAGTCGTTAAGCGTCTGCCTTCGGCTCAGGTCATGATCCCAGGGTCCTGGGATCGAGCCCCACATCGGGCTCCCTGCTCAGCGGGAAGCCTGCTTCTCCTTCTCCCACTCCCCCTGATTGTGTTCCCTCTCTCACTGTGTCTCTCTCTGTCAAATAAATAAAATCTTTTAAAAAATAAATAAAATAATTACCAATAAGGAAGGGGTTACACTTGCCATTTTGTTATTTCCCCTATGTCTTACAGCTCTTTGACCCTCATGTCCTCCATTACGGTCTTCTTTTCTGCTTAATCTTTTTGTAAAAGTGACACATTTTGATTCCCTCCAGTCCCTTTTGGGTGTATTCTGTAGCTATTTTCTCCGTGGTTACCATGGAAATTACATATAACTTCCCAAAGATATAGCTATGTAATTTGAATTGATACCAAGTTAATTTCAGTTATATACAAAAGCTGTACTCCTATAAAGCTCATATCCCCCTTTTATGTTACCGATGTTACAAATTATTTCTTTATTTTTTGTGTGCCCACAAAAAAAATGTTTGTGTGCCCACAAACATACATTTATAAGTACTTTTTATGCATTTGTCTTCTAAATCCTGTTTCCTATTCTCTTTTTCTGTAGTTTCTCATCATGATTAAAGAATAACAGCCTCTTCTTGCCTCTTTCTTTCCTATAAGAAAATTAAAAAATCATTTTTTTAATAATAAATGATACTTGTCAACAACCATATTCGGAAGTTACTTGAAAAGAAGCAAATTAAAAGAAGCAAATAAGAAGGCATTAACAGAAAGGATTAAAGAACTCTCCACATGTGATTTGGCCTCTAATGTGGAGTAGAGCCATCAGGCCATCACTGTGTATGTTTGCGGAAATTATAAATCATGATGTGTTAAAGCTCAGTCTTCCACTTAGGAATGGAGATGGGTTAGGAGGGAGTCGACCATCACATTGACATTCTGCTCTCTTTTATAGAAGCTTCACTGTCCCATGTTCATGGCCAGGGAAAAAGTGTGTTTGCAGCTGCCATTGACTAGGCAGCAGCTGTGTTGCTCTATCCCCCTCTAGTGGTAGTAAAGTGACTTCATGACGATTGTTATTTCTGACTTGACTGTTCTTAATGTAGGCCTGACAGGCTTAACAGATAACAAGATTTAATATAGTCTAATAAATAACAAGATCTAAGATGCTTCAAAAAATTATATTCTCGGGGCGCCTGGGTTGCTCAGTCGGTTAAGCGTCTGCCTTCGGCTCAGGACATGATCCCGGGGTCCTGGGATCGAGCCCCACATTGGGCTCCCTGCTCAGCAAGGAGTCTGCTTCTCTCTCTGACCCTCCTCCCTCTCATGCTCTCTGTCTTATTCTCTCTCTCGCAAATAAATAAAATCTTAAAAAAAAAAAATTCACATCCACGGAGGGAGCATCTAGTTGGCCAAGCTTGGGTTGTGCATGCACTTGGCTGGGGAAGGTGTGGTAATGGACTGCAGACCACCATCTGGACCCAGCGGAAAAGAGGTCAGGGGCTGTTAAGAAGGAAAAATAGGGCGCCTGGGTGGCTCAGTCGTTAAGCATCTGCCTTCAGCTCAGGTCATGATCCTGGGGTCCTGGGATCGAGCCCCGCATCGGGCTCCCTGCTCCGTGGGGAGTCTGCTTCTCCCTCTCCCTCTGCCTCTCACCCTGCTTGTGCTCTCTTGCTCACTCTCACTCTCTCAAATAATTAAAATCTTTTTAAAAAATTAATACAAAAAAATTATATTCTATACATACAGTGGAATATTATTTACCCATAAAAAGGAAGGAAATTTGGAAATCTTCTACAAAATATATGTGCACACACCCATGTGTATTAATATTCTACTACCGTGTAACAAAATTACCACAATCTTAGCAGTTTAAAACATCACCCACTTATTATCTCGCAGATAATTTCCCCAGAATTTCAGGAGTCTGGGCCCTTCAGCTCTGTGTCTCACAAGGCTTGAATCAAGGTATCAGCTGCGTCTACAATCTCATCCAAGGCTCGACATTCTCTTCCAAACTCATACTAATTTTCTTGTAGTTGCAGAGCTCAGTGGTGGCTTTCTTCATTAAGGGCAGCAGCAAAGAGAAAGAGTCTGCTTCTTCAGGTCTCTGAGCTCAGGGAAAACCTAAGCCCTTGTTAAGATACAATTCATATACCATACAGTTAACCCATGTTAATATATACACTTCAGTGACTTTTGGTATATTCACAGATTTGTACATTCATCACCACAGTCAATTTTAGAACATTTTCATTATCCCAAAAAGAAACTCCACATACTTTAGTGATCTCCCCTAATTTTCTCATCTACTTTCATCTACTTTCTGTCTCTGTAAATGTAACTTTCCTGGACATTTCCTAAATGGAATCATATAATATCGGCTTCTTTGTGACTCATTTATTTCACTTAGCATATTGTTTCCAAGGTTCATACATGCTGTAATATGTATCATTTCCTTTTTCTTCCAAAATAGTGTTCCATTGTTGGATATACCACATACCCCATTTCATTTACCCATTTGTCAATTGGTGGACATTTGGGCTATTTGTACTTTTCTCTTTTTTTTAAGATTTTATTTCACAGAGAGCGGGCACAAGCAGGGGGAGGGGCAGAGGGAGAGGGAGAAGCGGGCTCTCTGCTGAGCAGGGAGCCCGCCCAATGCGGGGCTCGATCCCAGGACCCCGGGATCATGTCCTGAGCCGAAGGCAGACGCTTAACCGACTAAGCCACCCAGGCGCCCCATGAGTTATTTGTACTTTTTTGCTATCATGATTAATGCTATTATGAACATTTTTATACATCTCAAAATACAGTTTTTATAGTCTCATAATAACTGAGTGTGTAGATACATCGTAGTTTATCCAACCAGCCTGCCAGGAAAAGGGCATTTCAGTTGTTCCTAATGGTTCCTACTATAGATAATGCCCAGGGGCGCCTGGGTGGCTCAGTCAGTTAAGCGTCTGCCTTCATCTCCGGTCATGATCCTGCGGTCCTGGGATTGAGTCCCACATTGGGCTCCCTACTCAGTGGGGAGTCTGCTTCTTCCTCTCCCTCTGCCCCCTCCCCGCTTGTGCTCTCTTTCTGTCAAATAAATAAAATAAATAAATAAATAAAAAGAGAGAGAAATAATACCCAATATGTCCCTATATTGTTTGATATTTTAGAGATCTGTCCTCAGGGTAAGTTCGGAGAAGTAGAGTTACTGAATTCAATAGTAAGTGTACATATAATTTTGTAAATATTGCCTGATTATGCTTCTATTACAGTTGTATCCTTTTGCAGTCTTTCTAGAAATATCTGAGAGTGGCTATTTTTCCACAGCCCTAATTATGTTGTCAAACTTGTAAATTTTTACCAATGTGATAAGTGTGAAATGTTATCTCCAGGGAGTTCTAATTTGCATTTTTCTCATAAGTGAAATTGTTGAGGATCTTTTCATATATGTACAAGTCATTTAATTATCTTTTTCTGTGAATTGTCTATTTTTTTTCCCCCATTTTTCTCTCAGCTTACCAGTCTTTTCTTTTTCCCCCTTGATTTTTTTTTTTTTTTTTTAAGATTTTATTTATTTATTTGAGACAGAGAAAATGAGAGACAGAGAGCACGAGAGGGAGGAGGGTCAGAGGGAGAAGCAGACTCCCTGCCGAGCAGGGAGCCCGATGCGGGACTCGATCCCGGGACTCCAGGACCATGACCTGAGCCGAAGGCAGTCGCTTAACCAACTGAGCCACCCAGGCGCCCTCCCCCTTGATTTTTAAAAGGCCCTTATAGGGGTGCCTGGGTGGCTCAGTCATTAAGCGTCTGCCTTCGGCTCAGGTCATGATCCCAGGGTCCTGGGATCGGGCCCCGCATTGGGCTCCCTGCTCCGCAGGAAGCCTGCTTCTGCCTCTCCCACTCCCCCCTCTTTGTGTTCCCTCTCTTGCTGTGTCTCTCTCTGTCAAATAAATAAAATCTTGAAAAAAAAATAAAAATAAAAGGCCCTTATACATTAAGGAAATTTGCCCTTTGTGATATAAATTGCAAATATGTTTTGTCAGTTTGTCATTTTTCTTTTGTGCTTATTGGCCACATGTCTGTGGTTATCCCAGTAGCACATTATGTTGAACCACTGTAGCTTTGTGGAAAATTTTAAATCAGGAAATATGATTCCTCTAACTTTGGCTGTTCTGGTTTTTCCCAGTTTTGGCTAATTCTGGATCCCTTGATATTTTCAGATGAATTTCAGGATCAGTTTATTGATTTCTGCAAAAACAGCTGGGCTTTTGAAAAATATCTGTATATCAATTTGGGGGGGGGAGCTTTACAATCCTAACAGTATTAAGTATTCTTTTTTTTTATTATGTTGTATTAAGTATTCTTAACATGGGATATTTTCCTAGTTATTTAATCATTTGAAATCTCTTTTAACAATGTTTTTAGTTTTCAGTGTACAGGTTCTGCACTTCTTCTGTTAAGCATATTCCTAAGCATTTGATTCTTTTGAAGCTTGTAAATGGAATTTTTTTTTTAAGATTTTATTTATTTATTTATTAGAGAGAGAGCGAGCATGAGCCGGGGATAGGGGCAGAGGGAGAGGGAGAAGGTAACTCCACGCTGAGCAGGGAACCCAATGTGGGACTCAACCCCAGGACCCCGGGATCACGACCCAAGCCGAAGGCAGACACTTAACCAACTGAGCCACCCAGGAGCCCCATAAATGGAATTTTTTTTTTCATTTTTGGATATTTATTGCTAGTATATAGAAATACAATTGATTTTTGTATATTGATCTTGTATCCTACAATCCTGCAACCTTCCTTAACTCAGTTATTAATCCTAATAGTATTTTAATGGATTCTGTCATTTGTCTATGGACTTTGCTTATAATGATTGTTTTTATCATGCAAAGTTTATAGTGCTTTGCATTTTGATTTTCTGTTTTTATCATGTTTCTGGATTTTTTTTAAGTTTTTACTTATTTATTTAAGTAAACTCTGCACGCAACATGGGGTTTGAACTCATGACCCAAAGATCAAGTGTTGCATGCTCTTCTGACTGAGCCAGCCAGGCACCTTGTGTTTCTGGATTTTTGAGTCATAATTAAATAAGCTTTCCCACACCCTGTTGTTGTTGTTTTTTTTTTTTTATTATGTTAATCACCATACACTACATCATTAGTTTTTGATGTAGTGTTCCATGATTCATTGTTAGCATATAACACCCAGTGCTCCATGCAATACGTGCCCTCAATACCCATCACCAGGCTAGCCCATCCCCCCCCACCCCCCTCCCCTCTAAAACCCTCAGTTTGTTTCTCAGAGTCCATCGTCTCTCATGGTTCGTCTACCCCTCCGATTCCCCCCCTTCATTTTTCCTTTCCTACTATCTTCTTTTTTTTTTTAACATATAATGTATTATTTGTTTCAGAGGTACAGATCTGTGATTCATCAGTCTTACACAATTCACAGTGCTCACCATAGCACATACCCTCCCCAGTGTCCATCACCCAGCCACCCCATCCCTCCCACCCCCCACCACTCCTGCAACCCTCAGTTTGTTTCCTGAGATTAAGAGTCTCTTATGGTTTTTCTCCCTCTCTGGTTTCATCTGGTTTCATTTTTTCCTCCCTTCCCCTGTGATCCTCTGTCTTGTTTCTCAAATTCCTCATATCAGTGAGATCATAGATACTTGTCTTTCTCTGATTGACTTATTTCGCTTAGCGTAATGCCCTCTAGTTCCATCCACATTGTTGCAAATGGCAAGATGTTAATTTTTTGATGGCTGCATAATATTCCATTGTATATATACACCACATCTTCTTTATCCATTCATCTGTTGATGGACATCTGGGCTCTTTCCATAGTTTGGCTATTGTGGACATTGCTGTTATAAACATTAGGGTGCACGTACCCCTTCGGATACATTTGTATCTTTGGGGTAAATACCCAGTGGTGCAATTGCTGGGTCGTAGGGTAGCTCTATTTTCAACTTTTTGAGGAACCTCCATACTGTTTTCCAAAGTGGCTGCACCAGTTTGCATTCCCACCAACAGTGTAGGAGGGTTCCGCATTCTCTGCATCCCCACCAACATCTGTCCTTTCCTGATTTGTTAATTTTAGCCATTCTGACTGGCCACACCCTGGTTTTAAAGGAATTAAGAAATTTAGCCTGGGGGCGCCTTGGTGGCTCAGTCATCAAGCATCTTTCTTAGGCTCAGGTCAGGATTCTGGGGTCCTGGGACCAAGTCCCGCATCGGGCTCCCTGCTCTGCGGGAAGCCTGCTTCTCCCTCTCTCACTACCCCTGCTTGTGTTCCCTCTCTCACTGTGTCTCTCTCTGTCAAATAAATAAATAAAATCTTTAAAAAAAAAAAAGAAAAAAGAAATTTAGCCTTGTTTACTTCTAGTAATTTTTTTTCTTTTTAAGTAGGCTCTACACCCAGTGTGGGGCTCGAACTTATGACCCAGAGATCAAGGGTCTCTAGCTGTACGGACTCAGCCTACCAGGCGCCCCTCTTCTATTGTTTGATATTGATTTTCATATCTGGTTCCCTGGTCTGTTTGCAGTTTATTCTGGTCTATAGTATTGGTAGGCTATATAATCATTGGCTAAACTGAAGAAGAAAGTTAATTTCCCCACTATGTGTTAGTTACTGTGCTAAGCACTGTACATATATTATCTTATTTAATCCATTCAGCTGTGCTTAAAGGACTTAAATACCATTTGATTGTAAAAATATGGTTGACTTGTCTGGAACATTTGATTAATTCCTACTTACATGGAATGCTTGCTCTAGATAAACATGTATATTTTGCCATTACATACTTTATGAGATAAAACATCAGGGCTGGTAAATTTTACATAGTAATCTGAAAATGTAATCTTAACTTTTTACTTTGTTTAAAAATGTGTCATACTCCTCAGTGCTTTTAAGTTGTGAGGTAAAATGGTTTTAATAGGAGGGTTAGGGACAGAACGGCATCACAAAGAAATACGCTTTCACATCCCCCCCCCCACCCCCCCCCCCCCGGGTATCCCATCCCCCAGTACAAACACTGCCGTGCTGTTGAGCATGAAAGAGTATTGCAGGGGTTCATTCATGCCCCTTCTGTCTGTAGGTTTTGTTCTGAAATACTTTAGCCAGGTATGATTGTAATTTACCTTTTAACCGGTAATAGGATTTTCCTTTTACTAGGATTCTGGAAGTCTCCCTATCGATAATTGTACTATAAAATCATGTAAATTTACATTAATCTAAACAATAAAATTAGTAAGATAGATCAGTTATAGAAAGTAATATTTGTTGGTAGTGTGTTGAGAGAAATGTTAACATTGTCAGCAAGGTTGTTTGTGAAATTAGTATTTTCAAAAGTTTAGCTGCTTGTGGTGTACAGAGAGATTGTTTAGGGAGAAAGAGGCTAGAGTCACATGATTCTTAAATTCAGTAAGGGAAGTTCATTAAGTTGTGATTATAGAATTAGTCTCAAATCCCAACTCCATCACTCACTAAGTAAGTATATGCATTTGGGCATGTTACTGAGCCTAGGTCCTCAGTGTCCTCATCTAAAACAGTGGCACTGATGAAGAGGACCTATTTCATAGACCTGTGGAGGATTAAATGGCTTATACATATGAAGTAAGTATTCAGTAAATTTTTAAAATGTCTTACTCCATTGTCACTAATTGTGACCTCAGATGAAATTAACTCCTCAAAGACTCTTACTTCCTCCTGCATACAGTAATATGACTTCATCGGGGTTGTTATTCCTCTACTTAGATTTCTTTTAAGATAGTTATTTTCTACATAACATCCAAAAGATCCACCATGATCTAGTATAACCTATTTTTCTAGTTTTATCTCCATTACACTCCTTAAAGATTTTTTGTTTGAGAGAGAGTGCATGTGCAAGCAAGCATGCAAGAGCAGGGGAGGGGGCGAAGGGGAGGGAGAGGGAAAGAATCTCAAGCAGACTCCCCGCTGAGCATGGAGCGGGACATGGGGCTCAGTCCCACAACCCTGAGATCATGACCTGAGCTGAAACCAAGAGTCAACGCTTAACCGACTGAACCACCCAGGCGCCCCTTGTTACACTCCTTAATCTATTCATTCCTCTTACCCACAACATCTGATAATTTTCCCTGGAGCAATTTGCTCCGTCCTTTCCTCTCAGCATTTGTCCTAGGTGTTTGCCCTATGTGGTAAAAACTACCTTCCTCCTTCCCATTTACTTGTCAAATCCCACTCATTCTTTCAAATCTTATTCAAAATCTGAAATGTTTTCTCATTAAATAAAAGTGTCCTTAATTCTCCTCTAGTTGAAATTAATTTTACTTTTCTTTTTCCACTAGTAAAGCTTAGTAGCACCTTATGAGGTATGAGTTTAATTGCATTCTGAGAGGTAATCTGGGCATGTTTGCTTCCATAAACTACTTTAGGCCATGAGTTCACTTCGTTTGTCTTATAAATCTTACAGAATCTAGTGGTTTTTAAAATATATTTTAAAAGAAAAGGAATAGAACCAACTGCCTGAATTCCTAAAATATAATACATAGGACTTAAAATCTTAAAAATTTTAAATTCTAAGAGTAGCATCTGCCCTCTTACTTGGCAACAAATATGAAAGGACATTATTTCAGTTTATGCTTTTCCTATTCACCTAAGAAATACACTCCAAAATGCAGTAAATGCCAGATTTTGTCTTGAAAATTTGTATTGTGGGTATGTATAAAAAAACAGTTTCTGTGGTCAATTATTATTACAGTTTGTATGCTCCCTTGACATTTATAGAGAGCTCTTATATATATTGTCATTTAAGTCAATTATATTTAAGTGCATCTGTCATAGTCCTAAACTCTTAGAGATTCAAAGCACAACAGTCTTTCAGATATGTTCTGTTATGTTTTCCACTACAACAGTGTTTTAATTTAACTCCAATACAGTTTTTTTTACATTTCACCTTGATTTGGGTCCTATCTTTCCTGTAGTTATTTGGTGTTAAAGAAATATATTTAAACACGAATCTAAATAAATTCTATTACCAGAGTAAATTAGATTATTATACAAAATTTGATATTTTCCCTATTTCATATATTTGTTCTCTATTTTTATGTATAGTCTGTGATAACTTAATAGATGATCACAAGATTGTACAGAAACACTATATACTTTTCATCCAGATTCATCCAGTGTTGATACTAAGCCACTTCTTTCTCTATTTTCCTCCCTGCCTCACCTCTTCTCTTTTGTGTGTGTATGTCTCTCACTCTCTTCTCTCTCTCTCTCACACACACACACACTTTTTCCTCTGTTATTTGATGATAAGAAGTTATAGACATTCTGACACATTACTCATAAATATTTCAACATGTATTTCCTAAGACCAAAGGACATGTTCTTTTTTTTTTTATTAAAGATTTTATTTATTTATTTGAGAGAGAGAGAGAGAGAGAGAGCACATGAGAGGGGGAGGGCCAGAGGGAGAAGCAGACTCCCTGCTGAGCAGGGAGCCCGATGCGGGACTCGATCCTGGGACTCCAGGATCATGACCTGAGCCGAAGGCAGTCGCCCAACCAACTGAGCCACCCAGGCGCCCCAAAAGGACATGTTCTTATATACACAGTATACAGATATTAAATTTAGGATCTTTAACATCACTACTGTACTTTTACCTAACGTACAGTTCATAATCAGCTTTCACTCATCATGTCAGTAATGTCCTTTATAACAACTTTTTTAACAGATTCAGGATGCAGTATATGATCATGTATTACATCTCATTGACGGGTTTGCTTATTCTCCTTTAATTTGGAACAGTGCTTCAGCCTGTGTTTGTCTTTCATCATTGACACTTTTGAAAAGTACAGAAGAGTTGTTTCATAAAAGGTCGTTAAATTTGAGTTTTTCTGATGTTTCTTCATGAATAGATAGTTTGTGCATTTTTGGCAGGAGCACCACAAAATTGTGATGTTTTCTTCTTAGTGAATCAGGAAGCATAGGGTATCACCATGCCATTGGTGATGCTCACTTTGATTGGCCACTGCCATCCAGCAGGTTATTTCATTGTGAAGTTTGAGTTTTCCTATATAATAATAAGTAATGTTTGCAGAGATGCTTTAAAAGTATGTTTTCAAACTTTCACCCGTTAGTTTTAGCATCTGTATCTAATTTCTAAATTTTACATTCTTTTTCTAGTTTGAAATATAATTGACATATAAAATATTGGTTTCAGATATATAACATAATGATTCAATTTGTATATATTACTGTGAAATGATCGCCATCACCACACATACTTACAATTTTGTTTCTTGTGATAAGAACTTTTAAGATCCACCACTCTCTTAGCAACTTTCAACTATGCAATACAGTATTATTATTAACTGAGGCCCCCACACTGTGCACCACATCCCCAGGAATTGCTTATTTCATAACTGGAAGTTGGTTATCTTTTGGCCACTTTCACGAATTTCACCCACCCTGCAACTCTGCCTCTAGCAACTACCAGTCTGTTTTTTATATCTGTGAGTTTGGGGTTTTGTTGTTGTTCTTGAAGATTACACATATGCGATAGATTGTATGGCATTTGTCCTTCTCTGTCTCACTTATTTCACTTAGCATAATGCTTCAAGGTCCATCTGTGCTGTGACAAATGACAGGACATCCTTGTTTGAGAGAGTGAAGGGGAGGGAGAGAGAGTTTGTTGTTTTTTTTTTTTAATTTATTTGGGGGAAAAAAAGATTTATTTATTTGAGAGGGTAGGGGAGAGGGGCAGAGAGAGACAGTCTTAAGCAGACTTCATGACACTGAGATCACGACCCGAGCCCAAGCCAAGAGTCGGTCACTCAACAAACTGCACCACTCAGGCGCCCCAGAACGTCCTTCTTTTTTATGACTAAATAGTACTCTTGTTTTTATGTGTGTACATACATACACACATTTTCTTTATCCTTTCATCCGCCAGTAGACACTGATGTTGTTTCCATGTTTTGGCTGTTGTAGATAATGCTGTAATGAACATGAGGGTGCAGATCCTGTTTGTGTTTCCATTTTCTTTAGATAAATACCCAGAGATGGAATTGCTGGGCAATATGGTGGTTCTTTGAGGAATCTCCATGAAGTTCTTCATAGTGGATGTACCAATTTACATTCCCACCAATAGTGCACAAGGGTTAGCTTTTCTCCACATCCCCCAACACTTGTTATTTCTTGTTTTTTTTGACAGTAGCCATTCTAGCAAGTGTGAGATGATATCTCATTATGGTTTTGATTTGCATTTCTGTGATGATTCTTGATGTTGAGCCCCCTTTTTCACATAGCTGTTGGCCATTTGTATGTCTTCTTTGACATATTCAGATACTGTGCCCATTAATTGGATCATTTGTTTTGTTGATACTGGGTTATATGAGTTCTTTATATATTTTAGATATTAACCTCATATGATTTACAATTACTTTCTGTCATTCTGTAGTTTGCCTTTTCATTTTGTTGGTAGTTTCCTTTGCTGTACAAAAGCTTTTTAGTTTAAGGTAGTCTCACTTGTTTATTTTTAAATGCTTTTGTCACCCTTGTTTCTGGTGTCAAACCCAAAAATCATCACCAACACTGACATCAAGGAACTTACCCCCTGTGTTCTCTTCTAGGAACTTCATAGTTTCAGGTCTTCCCTTTCAAGGCTGTGATCCCTTTTGAGGTGATTTTTGTGTGTGGTGTATGATAGGAGTTCAATTTGATTCTTTTGCATGTGGCTGTCCACTTTCCTCACCATTTATTGAAGAGACCGCCAGTTCTCCTTCGTATGTTCTTGGCTTCTTGGTCATAAATTAATTGACCATTTGTGCTTGTGTTTATTTCTGGGTTCTCTCTTATGTTCTGTTCATATGTGTGTGTGGTATTATGCCAGGACTACACTATTTTGATTACTGTAGCTTCGTAGTATAGCTTGAAATCAGGAACTGTGGTTCCTCCAGCTTTTTTATTATTTTTCTATTGCTTTGGTCTTTTGTAATTCCACACAAATTTTGGGCTTGTTTGTTCCGTTTCCGTGAACATGCCAGTGGAATTTTGACAGGCATTGCACTGAATCTGTAGATTGCTTTGGATAGCATGGACATTTTAACAGTATTCTTCCAGCCCTTTAACATGGATTATCTTTCAGTTAATGATGCCTTCTTCAGTTTCTTTTATCAGTTTTTAGTGCACAGGTCTTTCACCTTTTTGGTTAAATTTGTTCCTATGTATTTTATTCTTTTTGCTGCTACTGAGAATGAGATTGTTTTCTTAATTTCCCTTTCTGATAGTTCATTATTAGTGTATAGAAATGCAACTGATTTTTATATTTTGATTTTTTTATCCTTCAGCTCCTGAATTTATCAGGTCTAACAATTTTTGTGGAGTATTTAGGGTTTTCTAAATGTAGTATCATGTCATTTGCAAATAGAGACAGCTTTACTCCTTCTTTCCAGCTTAGATACTCTTTATGTCTTGCCTAATTGCTCTGGCTAGGACTTTCAGTTCCATGTCCAATTAAAGTAGTGAGAGTGGGCATCCTTGTCTTGTGTCTGATCTTGGAGGAAAGCTTTCCGTCTTTTCCACTGAGTGTGTTGTGAGCACTGTGCTTCTCATAGACAGCCTTTATTATGCTAACGTGCATGCCTTTGTGTCCACCTTGTTGAGAGTTTTTATCATGAATGGATGTTGAGTTTTGTCACATGCTTTTCCTGCATCTGTTGAGATGACCGTATGATTTGTGTCCTTTGTTTTAGTTATTGTGGTATATCACACTGATTGTTTTTGCAGGTGTTGGACCATATTTATCCATGGACTAAATCGCCACTTGATCTTGGTGTATGTTCCTTTTAATGTATCTTTTTATTTGTTTTGCTGATAGTTTGCTGAGGATATTTGCATCTCTGTTCATGAGGAATATTGGCCTGCAGTTTTGTTTTCTTTTAGTGTCCTGGTGTGGCTCTTTATTCTGTTCTCCTGATCTAGCTTGTCAGTTTTTGTGCCATTACCATACTGTTTTGTTTACTACAGCTTTGTAGTATATCTTGAAATCTGGAACTGTGATACATCCAGCTTTGTTCCTCTTTCTCAACATTGCTTTGGCTATTCAGAGTCTTTTATGGTTCCATACAACTTTTGGATTATTTGTTCTAGGTCTGTGAAAAATGTTGGTATTTTTTTTACGTTTATTTATTCATTTATTTAAGCAATCTCTACACCCAGCGTGGGGCTCAAATTCACAACCCCAAGGTCAAGAGTCGCAGGCCCTTGCAACTAAGCCAGCCAGGTGCTCCATGTTGTTGGTACTTTGATAGGGATTGCATTGAATCTGTAGAATGCATTGGCTAATATGGACATTTTAACATTAATTCTTCTAGTGCATGAGCATGGAATGTCATTCCCTTTGTTTGTGTCATCTTCAGTTTCTTTTATCAGTGTCTTACAGTTTTCGGAGTGTAGGTCTCTCACCTCCTTGGTTAAATTTATTCCTAGTTATTTTATTCTTTTTGGTGCAGTTGTGTATAGGATTATTTTCTTAATTTCTGTTTCTGCTACTTACTTATTTAGTGTATAGAAACATAGCTGATTTCTGTGTATTGATTTTCTTTTATTTATTTATTTATTTATTTATTTATTTATTTATTTATTTATTTATTTATTTATTTATTTGACAGAGAGAGAGAGAGAGACAACGAGAGAGGGAACACAAGCAGGGGGAGTGGGAGAGGGAGAAGCGGGCTTCCCGCCGAGCAGGGAGCCTGATGCGGGGCTCGATCCCAGGACCCTGGGATCATGACCTGAGCCGAAGGCAGACGCCCAACGACTGAGCCACCCAGGCGCCCCTGTGTATTGATTTTCTATCCTACAACTTTACTAAAGTCATTTATTGCTTCCAGTAATTTTTTGGTGGAATCTTTAGGGTTTTCTATGTGTAGTAGTATGTCATCTGCAAATATGGACAGTTAACTTCTTCCTTACCAATTTGGATGCCTTTTCCCTTTTTTTACGTGTCTGGTGTTTTGGTTAGGACTTCCAGTATTAGAAACTGGAGAGAGTGGGCATCCTTGTCTTGTGCCTGATCTTCGAAGAATTAGTTTATTCTTTTTCTGGCTCCTTGAGGTGTAAAGTTACATTGTTTGAGATCTTTCTTCTTTCTTAATGTAGGCCGTTAATCACTATGAACTTCCCTCTTGTAACTGCTTTCGCTATATTCCCTAATTTTGATGGATTGTATTTCCATTTTCATTTGCCTCAAGATTTTTTTTTTGTTTTTGATTTCTTCATTGGCCCATTGTTGTCCAGTAGCATGTTTTCTAATCTCCACATATTTGTGAATTTTCCAGTTTTCTTCCTGTAGTTGATTTCTACTTTAATACCACTGTGGTTGGAAAATATGCTTGATATGATTTCAGTCTTCTTAAATTTATCAAGATTTGTTTTATGACCTAACATTTGCTCTGTCTTGGATAATGTTCCATGTGTACTTGAGAAGAATGTGTATTCTGTTGCTTTTGGATGGAATGTTCTGTATAAGTCTAAGTGTGTTTAATTCGAAGCCTACCCCTTGCGGCCATACCTATGAAGATAAGATAATAGGCCTGTTTCATGGAGAGACTGGGCATTTCTGTCTCCTGCCTATGAGCTGCTGAATGGGGGGGCAGGTAGCTGGTTAAAAACTGTTTCTCTGTTTGTTACAGTCCCTTAATAAACTGGTGAATGGGGGCACCTGGGTGGCTAAGTCGTTTAAGCGTCTGTCTTCGGCTCAGGTCATGGTCCCAGGGTCCTGGGATCGAGCCCCACATCGGGCTCCCTGCTAGGCGGGGAGCCTGCTTCTCCCTCTCCCACTCCCCCTGCTTGTGTTCCCTCTCTCGCTGTGTCTCTCTCTGTCAAATAAGTAAATAAAATCTTTAAAACTAATAATAGCAGGTGAAGGGGCGCCTGGGTAGCTCAGCTGTTAGGTGTCTGCCTTCGGCTCAGGTCATGATCCCAGGGTCCTGGGATCGAGCCCCGCATCGGGCTCCCTGCTCAGCGAAAAGCCTGCTTCTCCCTCTCCCACTCCCCCTGCTTGTGTTCCCTCTCTCACTGTCTCTCTCTCTGTCAAATAAACAAACAAAGTCTTTAAAAAAGAAGAAGAAGAAAAAAGTTCCTCAACGAATGCAGACATGCTACGAAGTTCTCCGGACTCTTCCAGTACCACGACTGTCATCACATGACAGGGGTCTCCAAGTCTAGGAGAAAAAGAAAGAAAAATCTTTCTTGATAAAAGGATGAAGTTTTGACAGTTATTTCAGTCCCTTATAGGAACATTAATATGCTTTTCTCCAAACTTAGAAATTCCCAATAGATAAAGCATCATTCACATTAATAAAATACGACTTACCTTTTGTTAACCTAGGGACTCGAACTTCCTTTTGATTTTCAGGTTCTCTTCACCTTATTTGTTTGCCAGACAAGACAGATTTTAGGATACTGGTATGTTCATTAAAGTCTGGATTCTGCCAGAAATCCCCGTATCCTCTCTCTGACAAGGTGCTGGAGCAAGCCCCTGGTTTGACTCAGCAGCTGTCTGGGAAATTTAGAAGAAGACATCTTAGTGGTTTCATTATTTGGGGCTTGGGGCCAAGATTAGAGATGACAAGATTTGAGAATAAGGTAATAAATGCCTGAAGTCAAGACATGGTTATAGACAGCATTTAAGATAAATATCATAACCATTAACAATCATTAGGAATGCTCGCTTTTTCTATTTTTTCTTAAATATTTGTATACTTTTTCTACCATTTGATGGTGGATTTGTCTGATTGAATTTGATATCTGCATTGCATTCAAATGATAAATGATTAAAACTAATAAATTACCAAAGAGAGAGAAAGCTGGCCACAAATCCTGAATGGGTTGCATTTATAAATAGAACATTATGAAAGGCAGATTACTTTCTTTTGATAAGAAAAGCACAAGGGTTTTTTCATTTACACACATATACACGGAAATAGTAGTCTCATTTTGCAGCTTCAGCCATTGGTCAGAAGTAAACAGCTGTCACAGAAACTTAGTGTTTAGCTTACTTTGTCTTGTGGCAGTTGTGTGTCTGAAATGGTTACCTTCATTCCTACAGATTTTCTCCTGAGTGATTTGAACGATCAGTGTCACACACGCAGTGAATACCTTGGAAAATGGCTAGGAGTGTTCAGAATCGAGACCAACTGACAAAGAGCCACATTCTCTCTCTGTTGACCACTCTGCCCAGCTCACATGGAACAGAGTATTGGAAAATGAGAGAGAGAGTCCCATGCCGCTATCGCCAACAAGGAAATCAGTGGTCATGCCTGAAATTAGAACCAAAATCAGACGTGGCCAAGAGCTAGGAAAAGGATTTCTCACATGATTGTACTATTCATATAGCGGTGCCACAGATCCTGGACATCAGCGTTGCAGAATCAGGGATGAAGTTGTTTTTGTTAGAGAATCGGTCAGGAGTTGATGGGAGGTGCAATCAGGGGGGCTTGTGTTTCATTTGGTAGGTTGAGGACTACAAGTCTACCGGTGACCCTGGATTTTTTTGTAGTTTTGTGTGTTCGCTCTCCTCGGGGTGCCCAGTATTGCCCTCCCTGACCGCTGTCGGTCACCTGCTTGCTGACCCTCAGGGAAGCAGGGTGAAATGTGGGGTTTGCTTCCATTCCTGTTGTCACTAAATGGAACCTTTTATGTTCTCAATTTAATTTGCCTGAGTAAATCTTGAATCTAATAAAGTGTAGACCAAATTTTCTCTCATACAGAATGCTTGGTTCTAGACACAGTTGTTTTCTTACCCTATTTGACTTTGATTCATGATGAAGAAATACAGTTTTTAGTTGGATTTTAAAAATTCCTATCTCTGGGGCGCCTGGGTGTCTCAGTCGGTTAAGCATCTGCCTTCGGCTCAGGTCATGATTCCGGGGTCCTGGGATAGAGTCCCATGTCAGGCTCCCTGCTCAGCAGTGAACCTGCTTCTCCCTCTCCCTCTGCCTGCTCCCCCTGCTGGTGTGCTCTCTCTCTCTCTCTCTCTCTCTCTCTCTCTCTCTCTCTCTCAGGTAGGTAGATAGATAAATCTCTGTTCACAGTTATTATTTTGGGTTTTTTAAAATGAGAAAAGTGGTTTTTAGATATAAGTAGAACAATCTCATATCTTTGCTTTTCTTCTTTGAAACTGTTTCCCAAACTCCTTGCCAGTGTTTTAAACACTTCGCATGACCTCATTCACAATTTCTGACCTCGTCTGTACTCCTTCAGCCTCCCTTTATTTGCTCTAATTCTCCGGTCCCATTCCAGTTGTGATCTTCTACCAGATAATTTATTTCCTCTGCCTAGTCTTCCTCCGTTTCCCACATTCTGTCATTGCCGAGACCCAGTAACACTTAGAGCTGAGCTGAATGTCACCTCCTTAGAAAAGCCTACCCAGTTACTCTCTGTTCATCACATTTTAATTATTGGCCTAGCATTTATTATTTTCTGATTTTTTTTTCTGTTTTCTTAGTTTTTCATACCTCCTTATTGTCTGTGTACCTAAGAACAGTGTAAACTGTCTTGTTCACCACTGTCTCTTAGCACTTAGAACAGGACCTGGAAGGGCACCTGGGTGGCTCAGTCAGTTAAGCATCTGCCTTCGGCTCAAGTCATGATTCCAGGGTCCTGGGATCCAGTCCCCCGCCGGGCTTCTTGCTCAGCGGGGAGTCTGATTCTCCCTTTCCTTCTGCCCCTCCCCCTGCTTGGTGCTCTCTCTCTGTCTCAAATAAATAAATAAAATCTTAAAAAAAAAAACAAAGAAAAGAATAGGACCTGGACTTAGTGCTTAGTAATTGTTGAATAAATAAATGAATGATCTAGTAGAAGGAACCAGTGTTCAAATTTAAGAACTTCAGGTTCTACAAATAACTTATTTTGGGAGCCTCAGTTTTTTTACCTGCTTGTTACAAAATAGAATAGACTTGTTTTTTAAAAAGCAGTATGTTGTGATTCACAGGGAAAAGAAATACATCAGTCTTGCCTTATTTACTGGAACTTAATGGCAAAATAAAACCAGAGTAGACTAAGTGAGGCTCTCCTGAAACCCTTTTTTCTCTCTTTTTCTTCCTTTCCTTTTTATTTCCTTCTTTTTTTTCCCCCTTTTATGTATTTGTGAAATGTCTTAAGACTGATCTCATACCAAACATTAGAAACACAGACCAGTAAGACAAGTAGAAGAGGTAAGTCTATGGAGACATTGGGGAATAAAATAAAAAGAGTAGTCAGTGAGTAGGAGCTGGGCAAGAAACTGAGGTTTTTATCTTAAATCTCCTTAATAGCTACTAAAATGAAGGCAAGTCACTTGACTTCATAGAGCATCTGTTTTCAAATTTGTAAACTAGAGCTAACATTTCTTCTTCCCTACTTCATAGGATTGATATAAATGATAATGTGTGAAAGTACTTTATAAATCATCAGGGACAGGGAGCATGCGACTCTTGATCACGGAGTTGTGGGTTCAAGCCCCACGTTGGGTGTAGAGCTTACTTAAAAGATTTTTTTTTAAATCTTTTTTTTGGGCGCCTGGGTGGCTCAGATGGTTGGGCGTCTGCCTTCGGCTCAGGTCATGATCTCAGGGTCCTGGGATCGAGTCCCGCGTCGGGTTCCCTGCTCAGTGCAGAGCCTGCTTCTCCCTCTCCCTCTGCCACTCCCTCTGCTTGTGCTCTTTTGTCTATCTCTCTGTCAAATAAATAAATAAAATCTTTAAAAAAAAAAAAAAAACAACTTTTTTTTAAAGATTTAAAGTCCAACTCTTGATTTCAGCTCAGGTCGTGATCTCGGGGTCATGGGATCATGCCCTGAGTCAGGCTCCGCACTGAGCATGGAGTCAGCTTGGGATTCTCTCTCCCTCTGCCCCTCCCCCTGCTTGCACTCTCTCTCTCAAATAAATGAATAAATAAAATCTAAAAAAATAATAAATTTTGAAAATAATACGTACATACATACTATAAATTATTGGCCAAGTATAAAGTAATTATTATGATCAGATCTGAAATTTAGGTTCCTTTTGCAAAACTGCTGGAAAATGCTAACATGGCTCTTTTGTATGTATAATTCCTAAAAGACAATTCCAAAAATACAGATTCTAAAAATACATGAATGTACTTGATATCCCTCCCCCAAAAAATATGCATTTAAAATTTAAGCCGGGGCGCCTGGGTGGCTCAGTCGTTAAGCGTCTGCCTTCAGCTCAGGTCATGATCCCGGGGTCCTGGGATCGAGCCCCGCATCGGGCTCCCTGCTCCACGGGAAGCCTGCTTCTCCCTCTCCTACTCTCCTGCTTATGTTCTGTCTCTCTCTGTCAAATAAATAAATAAAATCTTTTAAAAAATAAAATAAAATTTAAGCCACTGTTAAAACACTTACTTTTTTAAAGATTTTATTTATTTGACAGAGGGAGCGCAAGCATAAGCCAGGGGAATGGCAGGGAGAGGGAGAGCAAGGAGCCGGATGCTTAACCGACTGAGCCACCCAGGCACCCCAAAACAAATAACTCTTGACAGAGGATCTGTTTTCTGTATTTGACCCACAGGAAGAGGTTTCATTGCCTCTGATTATTTTCCATTCTTTTCTGATCACAGCCCAAAGAGCCGATTGATCCAATTAAAGAAAGAGAAGCTGGAATACACTCCAGGAGAGCATGAGTATGGACTGTTCCCAGCCCCCATTCATGTTGGTGAGTACTCAATATATACAATATGTTGCTAAGAAGAAATGGTATTTCTTGAGTTTGGATGAAATGGCTTTGTGTTCTTATTATTTCTACATCTCCAATGAGGTTGAGCTCTTTCTTTACCATTTAATTTATGCTCAGTCTGAAGAATTCTGCAAATTCTTTGCCATCTAGGAGTCAAAATGACATAAATCTTCCTTACTCGAGTTTTAATAGTAAAAAACACTATGTGTGTAGCGTTTGATTCCCTGAGTTATGACATCTAGGGAAACCCAGCTATTCACCACTTCAGTTTCAAACATTTTCCATGTTCAGAAAGAGATGACTTATGGATATGTAATAATCAACAGAAGAGAGCCACTACTTTTCCTGATCATTTATCTGCTTGAAAATTGAGCCAGATTTATCCTTCTATTCATTTTGGGGGGAAATGTCAAGGCTTTGTTTAGCATCGGTGTAATAGTGCCTTCTGGGATCCTACTGTTGAGCTTACCAGATGAGTAACAGGTACCTTGAAGTGATCCTGGATGCCTCCTGTTCTGACAGAGCCACATCCAGTCCATCCCCCCGAGTTCTGCTGTTGCCATCCCTGCGGTACATCCCACTTGTTTGCAGATGCTATTGTCACTCTCAAGTGCATCCCACACTTAACTTGCGCTCAGACTCCTGCAGCAGCCTTCTGACGCATGTGTCCATTTCCATTCCTGCTCCCCTCCACATCACTCTCCACACAGAAAAAAAAGAAATGATCTTATAACTTAAACTAGATTATACTTAAAAAACCTTAGAGTGTCTTACTGTTAGAGTAAAGTATAAGCTCCTTACTGTAGCTTTTAAGAATGACCTGGTCCCGGGTGCACCTGGGTGGCTCAGTTGCTTAAATGTCCAGCTCTTGATTTCCGCTCACCTGGGTTCAAGCCCCTCATCAGGCTCCACACGCAGCAGGGAGTCTGCTTCAGGATTTTCTCTCCCTCTGCCCCTCCCCCCCCCAAATAAATCTTAAAAAAAAGAGAGAGAGAGAGATGATCTGGTCCCCAACGACCCACCCTTCCCCATCATCCCTGTCTCTCTGTTCCCATCTCTCCCTTACCTGCTGTTTGATGTCTTGCTGGTCTTCTCTCAGGTCCTAGAACAGACTAAGGCCTTTCCCGCCAGAGTATCCATATGCTTATTATTCTCGCTGACTAAAAAGCTATTCTTATTCTTCCCATGGTTGGTTTCTTATTCTTTAAGGATGAGCTTAATGTCAATATCCACTTAAATGTCATTTTCTTTAAAATTTTTTCCTGATTGTCCCATCAAAGAGGGTCCCTCCCTTTATATCACAGCACCCTGTTCATTTCTTTCTATAATCCATGACTCCTCTGTTTCCTCATTAGTTATCTGTCTCCCTCATTAGATTATAAGCTCCAGGTGCAGGATCATTTGTCTCCCTTATTCTCCTTTGATTTCCTAGTGCCTGGTACATAATAGAACTTTAACAAATACATGTACAAATGAAAGTAAAGGAGGAGAAATCAGGACACCCTATTGAACTGGAAGTGACAGGAGCAGCTTACTTATGTAGTAGATGTAGACCCTGTGCATTATAGTGTTCTCTTTATGCTTCTCTTGAGCTTCATGACTGTGGGACCCTTCTCTGTGTTGCGATTATCAAATCCCCTTTTTCCTCCCAGAAGACTCAGTACCAGCAGTGTATTTAAAGGAGCAAGCATAGACGACACGTTCTGCAATAAAGATTGGTTTGCTTTAGTTATTCTGTACTAGGTGGATGGAGAATGGTTTAACGCCAACTTGAAGTTCCAAGGTTTAGTTCTCTTACCTTGATGAAGGTGAGAGTCAGTTCCACGTTCTCCGGGATCACTGCCAAGGTTCTTCTGAACGAGTGTTTTGTTGTTACAGTGATGTCACAACGCTGGAAGCAGAGTCTCAGCAGATGTAGCTGTTTCCTAGAATCTGGTCACGATAAGTAGGCTTAGAAAGGAAGTCATTTAAAAGACCCATTTAACGAAAAACATGACCACTTTGGTCTTACTGGTTTTGTCCTGGCTGGGATCTAACTTAAGTCTTAAAACGAAGCTCTAACTTCATTCAAGGGGATGCAGGTGTCCGTTCATTCCAAGGAAGATAGGAAGAATAATAGGCTGGTATCTCTCTCACATCTCTTGCACAAATAGTGGTTAAGAGGTCAAGAATAGAAATCCCTTAATTAAATAAAGATTTTATCTCCACATCCCCATTTTAATGTCCCACAAAGACTAATATGTACTCAGTATCTGCAAAGTGGGAAAATAATGGGAAAACCTGTCCAGTGTAGTGGGTCTTTTTCCCTGTGAAACAAGGTTTAAAATCAGGCTGTTGCAGGACAGATTTTTTTTTTTTTCTGGACAGTGCTATTTTGTTGTTCAAATAATATTTTATGATTAGGTTAGGGTAGTGAGCCAGTAAGTTGTTCTGAACAGGTGATTTCCAGTATCATGTAAGTAAAAAGCATGACTTTGAGTCAGCCGGACCTCAGTTCATCTCTGTCTTTGCTGTATTAGTTGTATGAATAAAGTAGTTATAAAAATAGAATAATAATGCATCTTACCATTGATAAGAGTCAGAATCAATAAATGGAAAATCGTGTTTATTTTTAAACGCTTAACTAAGGAAATCAGGTTTCTTTATCTTATTAGAGAAGTGCATTTCAAATAGAATTTTACTTCTCATGATACTTACCAAAATGTATATTATACCCTTAAATTTATAGTCGATTGATTTTTGATGAGTGCCATGACAGTTGAATGAGGAAAGCATGGTATTTTCAGTAGATGGTTCTGTGATAACTGGATATACACATACAAAAGGTTGAAGTTGGACCCTTGCCTCACACCATTTAAAAAAAAATTAACTCAACATGGATCATCAACCTAAATACAACAGCTAAAACTATAAAACTCTTGAAGAAAACATAGGAGGAAATTTTCATGGCCTTGGATTGGGCAATAATTTCTTAGCTATAACACCAAAATCCTGTGCAACAAAAGAAAAAAACACAAATTGAACTTGGTCAATATTCAAAACTTTTGTGCTTCAAAAAACACCATTAAGAAAATGAAAAAACAATGCACAGAATGGGAGAAATATTTGCAAATTATGTATCAAAAGACTAGTATCCAAAAACCCATACATATAAAGAACCGTTGAGAATCAATATTAAAAAGACAACACGATTTTTTAAGTGGGTAAATTATTTGAATAGACACTTCTCCAAAAGAGATCTACACATGGCCAATAAACATGTGAAAATATGCTCAACATCATTAGTCGTTAGGTAAATGGAAATCAAAACCATAATGAGATACCACCTCACACTCACTAGGATGACTTTAATTAAAGGATTGATGCATAATGTGAAGAAATTGAAAACCTCATGCATTGTTGGTGGGAACGTAAAGTGGTATAACCCTCTTTGGAAAACATTTTGGCGGTTCCTCAAAAAGTTAAACATATAGTTACCATATGACCCAGCAGTTCTGCTGCTAGGTATCTAACCAATAGGATTGAAAGCACATGTCCACACAAAAACTTAGACAGAAATGTACATAGCAGCAATGTTCATAATAGCCAACAGGTGGAAGCAACCCAACTTTCCCACAGTGGATAAATGGATTAACAAAATGTGGTCTGTGCATACGATGGGATGTTCTTTGGCAATAACAAGAAATGAGGTACTGTGGGTCTCCTGGGTGGCTCAGTTGGTTAAGCTTCTGCCTTCAGCTCAGGTCATGATCCCAGGGTCCTGGGATGGAGTCCCAAGTTGGGCTCCCTGCTCAGCGGGGAGCCTGCTTCTCCCTCTCCCTCTGCTGCACCCCCTGCTTTCTCTCTCTCTCTCTCTCTCTGTCAAATAAATAAAATCTTTAAAAAAAAAGAAAGAAAGAAAAGAAATAAGGTACCGAGACAGGTAACAACATGGATGAAGTGTGAAAACATTACGCTATATAAAAGGGGATAGTCACAGAATGCCATGTGCTTTATGATTCCTTTTTTTTTTTTTTTAAGGTTTATTTTTTTTTTTTTTTTTTTTTTTATTTTTTAAGATTTTATATATTTATTTGAGAGAGAGAGAATGAGAGAGCACATGAGAGGGGGGAGGGTCAGAGGGCAAAGCAGACTCCCTGCTGAGCAGGGAGCCCGATGCGGGACTCGATCCCGGGACTCCAGGATCATGACCTGAGCCGAAGGCAGTCGCTTAACCAACTGAGCCACCCAGGCGCCCAAGGTTTATTTTTTAAGTACTCTCCATACCCATGATCCCGAGATCAAGAGTCACATGCTCCATCGACTGAGCCAGCCAGGGGCCCCAAAATCTGGGTTTTTTTAAATTAGGTCCCCACCTTTCTCATTTTAATAGAGAGGGGTTTTTTTTTAATAGATTTTATTTGTGACGACACTATATTTGATGTATTATTTTTTAAATAAGCTCTATGGCCAATGTGGGGCTTAATTTCAAGACCCTGAGATCAAGAGTCAAACGCTGTACTGACTTTGCCAGCCACACGCTTCTGTAGAGATTTATTTTAAGGGTCACACCATTGTGGCAACTGGCAAGTCCAAAATCTACAGGGCAGGCAGCGTGGAGACCCAGGGGAGGGTTGATTTCACAGCTCAAGGAGTTGGAGGGCAGTCTACGGAAAGAATTCCCTGTGGAGGTCAGTCTTTTTTCTTACTAAGAGTTTCAACTGTTTGGATGAATCCCACCCACATTATGGAGGGTAATCTGCTTGACTCACAATCTTGTGATTTAAATGTTAATGTCATCTAACAGTTACCTTCACAGACACATCTAGAATAACGTTTGACCAACTATCTGTTGACACAGAAAATTAACCGTCACCAGAACTCCATGTACTAAAACCCACTGCACGGTACACTTAAAAAGAATATATTTTATGGTATGTGAATTATGCCTCAGAAAAGCTGTTATCTTGAAAGTGTAGTTATGTTGTTTTAATCAGGCCTATATTAATCAAAATTATAGTGATACACAATGCAAAAGAAAAATTGTAATGCTTTGAGTCTTATGGTCACAGGTATTTTTTCTTATTTGAATTCAATTAATTAACATATAATATATTATTAGTTTCAGAGGTAGAGGTCAGTGATTCATCAGTCTTATTACCCAGTGCTCATTACATTACATGCCTTCCTTAATGTCCATCACCCAGCTACCCCATCCCTCACAGGTATTTTTTTTTTTTTTTAACAGACTGATTTCTTTTTTTTTTTTTAAAGATTTTATTTATTTATTTGAAAGAGAGAGAATGAGAGAGAGCACATGAGAGGGGGGAGGGTCAGAGGGAGAAGCAGACTCCCTGCCGAGCAGGAAGCCCGATGCGGGACTCCATCCAGGGACTCCAGGATCATGACCTGAGCTGAAGGCAGTCGCTTAACCAACTGAGCCACCCAGGCGCCCCCTCACAGGTACTTTTAAATGTGAATTGGAACACTTTTTTATGGAGTAAGGGGATAGCTTCAATAAAAGAACTTTAAACATGAAAAAATATATAATATTAAGACAAAATCCTCTGGAATAAGTGGAATAGAGATAATGTTCAAAGACAGGAGATTATTTAAATTTCTAAATGTTAAAGAAGAGAATATTCCTTTTTTAATGAATAATGGTAAGTATTGAATCTTTATAGTATGCAGATTCATCATTTTAAAATGACAAAATTATATATTACATCATTTGTAGGGGTGGGGCACCTGGCTGGCTCAGTTTGTACAGCATGGGACTCTTGATCTCGGGCTCATGAGTTTAGTCCCCCTGTTGGGTGTAGAGATTACCTAAAAATAAACTCTTAAAAAAAAAAATTATAAGGGGATTCATAGTTTTTCAAAATTCTTCTGGGGAGTATGGGAGCAAAAAAATGTGAGGACATGGTCTTTCACATTTGGCTTTTGGAATCAGGCCACGATTCAGATTCTACCTCCACCAATTACTACCTGTCTTACCTTGGGCAAGCTGACACATCTCAAGGCTTCACATTCTTTATTGTAAAATTGAAATTAATAGGAATATTCAATAAAATAATGCATGTAAGATATGTAACACATTACGTAGCACATAGTAATCATTTCATAAAAGATAACTACTGAATCAGAGTTGTTTTTTATGGTAGAATACCAGTCAACAAAAATGTGTTACTTAGTACATAGCTATTACCTCTGGCAGTTATTATTAAATATATTATGTTGCCTTTTCTTGCTGAGCTCAGAAAATAATTCAGAATTCTTTTTAACACAGCTCTTCTTGGTTGCCACTGCTAGTCATTGAGATTTATGCCAAATCTTGACTGCTTTTCCTGATATAGTGGAGAGAACATAGGCCTTTATGTGCAAAATGGATTAAAATAGCAGACCTAAGACTTATTCTGAGAAAGGCCTGCTTGCAAGGTTGGGCATTGGCGGCATCTGGGACTTGAATGGCGAACATTTTCCTCTGTCAGTATAAAACCCTCCTGAATGGGAAAGCGTCTTACTGTGCCTGCTCTGTATAAACTGTGTAATTTCTGCTCAACACCTGCTTTCATTTGAAAACTCTGGAATTTGGTACATTTTAGAGAGTACCTGTATGATCAGCCACCGATCAAAACCTTGGGCACTGAGTTTGTAATGAGCATCCTTGAAAGACATTTCACATGTGTTGTCCCAGTATATTGCCAAAGATTACATCCCGTGTGACTCCATTTGGGGATAGTTTGTATAAGCTTGTGCCTCATTTCCTCTGTGTTTTGCCCAATGCACTTTTCCCCTTTACTGATTTTGCTTTGTATCCTTTTGCTGTAATGAAGTATAGCTATGAGTATGACCATGTGCTGAGTCCTGTGAGTCAGGAAACCTGAAGGTGGTCTTGGCCTAGACACACCTCAGAGTCAAACGCAGATGGACTGCTCTTCCCATTCCACGCTCTTGTAGCCAGATGATCGTGAACAACTTATTTATGCACTCTACATCTCAGCATCTTCATGTATGTATTGCAGTTACTCCCAACCTGAGTTGTGAGGATTAAGTAATACTTATTTTGCACTTAACAGAGTGAATACCCTTTCCCCTTGATTTACTGTAACTAAGTACTCAGTGACAGTGAGAAGAGCAAAGCCATCCCAGTCATTCCTAGAAAACAGGTATCTGTAGAAAGAAGGAGATAATAAAGAATAGAAGTCAATAAAATATTAAAAAGACAATAAGGAAACAAGTTCAAACAGAGCAACAAAATTGATAACCTCTAGATACAACGAACAAGAAAAAATAAGAGATCACAGAAATTACCAGTGTCTGTACTTAGGTCCTGTAGTTATTAAGAGGCCAATAAGGAAATGTGAGGAATAACTTTATGCCAATTCATTTAGCAATGTATATGAAATGGATAAGTTCCTTAATAAATACAACTTAACAAAGCTAATTCAAAAAGAAATAGAATATCAGAATATCTGAATAGCCTGTATCATTTAAAGAAATTCAGTTCTTTATCAAATCCTACACATAAAAAATGTCAGAACTTAATGGCTTCCCTTGTGAGCTGTTTCCTCATTGAGAACAAAATAACACCAGTCTTACACAAAGACTTTCAGAAAGTAGAGCACACTTCCCAGCTCATTTTATGAGGCTAATGTAACCCTGGTAAAAAACCTGACAAAAACTTGAGGGGGAAAAACAGCTATAGAACGAAGTTGAGAAACATACACGCAGAAACTCTTAGAGGTAGAATGGCATCTCCCCAGTCTTAAAAAAGGCATCTACAGTTAACATCATACTTAATGGTGAAATATGCAGTGTTTCCTCCTGAAATTGGAAAGAAGGTAAAAATGTCCACCCTCACTACTTCTGCTCAGCATTATTCTGGATATTCTAGCCAGTGCAGTAAGGCAGGAAGATGAAAAAAAGTCATAAAGATCAGGAAGGAAGAAGTAAAACTGTTCCTGCTTACAGATTACATGATAAATCCAAAGAGATACCCCAAAATCTACTGCAACTTTTTTAGCAAAGTTAAAGGAAACAAAATCGGTATACAAGAATCCATTGTATTCTTGTAAAACTTAACTGCTCTTACCATACCATCCAACAAGGGCAGTCCTTGGTGTTTACCCAAAGAAGTTGAAAACTGTCTACATGATAACCTGCACACACATTTTATAGCTACTTTATTCATAACTCCCCAAACTTGGAAGATACCAAGATGTCCTTCAGTAGGTGAATGGATAAACTGGTATAGCTAGACAATAGAATATTATTCAGCACTAAAAGGAAATGAGATGTCAAGCCCTGAGAAGACATGGAGAAACTTTAAAGTCATTATACTAAGTGAAAGAAGCCAATCTGAAAAGGCTACATACACAGTGTATGATTCCAACTATGTGACATTCTGGAAAAGGCAAAACTGTGGAGACGTTAATAATATCAGCAGTTGAGGGTAAAAGAGGGATGAACCAGCAGAGCGCAGAGATTTTTAGGTCAGTGAAAACTACTCTGTATGATACAATAATGGTTGGATACATGTCATTAATACATTTTTTCCAAAGCCATAGAATATACAAGACCAAGAGCGAATCCTAATGTAAACTATGAACGCCAGTGATAATGATGTGTCAGTGTAGGTTCAGCAGTTAGTAATCAATGTACCACTCTGGTCAGGAATGTTGGTAACGGGGTAGGCTGTGTTTGTTTAGGGGCAGTGTGTATATTGGAAATCTCTGTACCTTGCTCAATACTGCTTTGAACCTAAGACTGCTCTAAAAAACTATTTTTTTAAAGAACATTTATAATAGCGTAACAGAATTGAAGTAATTAGAAATAAATGTATCCAAAAAGAGGCAAGAACTTTATACTGAAAATTAGAACATTTATCAGAGAAATTAAAGAAGACCTAAATAAATGGAGAAATGCCACATTTAGAGATAGGGAGCCTCAGTTGTTATATTCCATGCAATGTAGATTGTTACCAGCAGACTTTTCTGTAAAAATTGATAAGCTGATTTTTCTAAAATTTATATGGAGATGCAAAGAACCTGGAATATTCAAAGTGATCTTTAAAAAAATGTTTTTTTTTCCCCCAAGACTTACATTATCTGGTTCCCAGAGTTACTATAAAGCAAGTTTAAACTTTAAATTGGCTTTAGAGGGGCATAGGCGGAGCACACAACTTTTGATCCCAGGGTCGTGAGTTCAAGCCCCATGTTGGGCATAGAGCCCTCTTAAAAAATAACAATAATAATCTTTTTTTTTTTTTTAATAAATTTGGGTCCCTGGGTGGCTCGGTTGGTTGGGCATCTGACTCGTGGTTTCAGTTCGGGTCATGATCTCAGGGTCTTGAAATTGAGCCCCACATCGGGCTCTGTGCTGAGTGTGGAGCTTGGGATTCTCTCTCTCCCTCTGCCCCTCTCTGCCCCCTGCTCGCATGCTCTCTCTTAAAAAAAATAAATAATAAAATAAATTGCCAGTAAAACAGATCTGTGGAACAGAGTCGACAGCCCAGAAATAGACCCACACTTTTGTGGTCATTTGATTGCACACAGGCACTAAAGCCGTCCAGCAAGAGAAAAACTTCAGCTTTAACACCAGCCTCATAGCACGTACAACCTGGATTTGGCACAGATCGCAAACTGAGACATAAAAAACATAGGATATCTTCACGACCTGCACATAGTTAAAGGTTTCTTAGGATACAGAAAGCAATAACTACAGAAGAAAGTACTGATAGATTATACCTTGACAAAATGTAAACCTATTCATCAAAGACACTATTATAAAAACAGACAGACAAAGCACAAACTGGGAGAAAATATTTACAAATTGTGTATATCCTGAATACATAACAAACTCCTACAAATGAATTTAAATAAAAAAGACAACCCAATTTTATTTTTATTTTATTTTTTTTAAACACACAGCCCAATTTTGAAGTGAAGATTTGAACACACTTTACCAAAGGAAATATACACATGGCCAATTAACACGTGAAAAATACTCATCAGTCATAACTCATCAAAGAAATTCAAATTAAAGCTACAATGAGTTGGCATAACCAAAACGTTTACAAACAGTTGTGGGAGAGTAAAATGGCATGACTTTTTAAAAAACTCTGGCAGGGGGCGCCTGGGTGGCTCAGTCGGTTAAGCGACTGCCTTCGGCTCAGGTCATGATCCTGGAGTCCCTGGATCGAGTCCCGCATCGGGCTCCCTGCTCGGCGGGGGGTCTGCTTCTCCCTCTGACCCTCCTCCCTCTCGTGCTCTCTCTCTCTCATTCTCTCTCTCAAATAAATAAATAAAATCTTTAAAAAAAAAATAAAAAATAAAAAAATAAAAAAATAAAAAACTCTGGCAGGGACGCCTGGGTGGCTCAGTCATTAAGCGTCTGCCTTTGGCTCAGGTCATGATCTCAGGGTCCTGGGATCGAGCCCCATGTCAGGCTCCCTGCTCAGTGGGGAGTCTGCTTCTCCCTCTGTCCCTCTCCCCTGCTTATGCTCTCTCTCTCGCTCGCTGTCTCTCAAATAAATAAAATTTTAAAAAAAAAGCTCTGGCAGCTTTTATAAAAGTAAACATAAACCTACCAGACAGAAATCAATACATATGTGTGTAAGAATGTTCATGGTACCTTCATTCATAATGGCTATAAACTAGAGATAGTCCAGGTACCCATCAATACAATGGATACATAAACCAGTGTATTCATATATGGGCTATTAGCCAGCAATTAAAAGGGGAAAAAAATTATGATTGACATGCTTGCGCCTCATGGAAAATGGAGTAGACATACTTTTCCTTGTTCTGATAAATATGAGTAAAAACATAAAAAGGTCTTATTACAATGTTACATTTTATAGATCATATATAAAAAGGAGACTCTAAAAAGTGGAGAGAAGGCAGACCAACTAGGAACCTTGGGACTGAGGAACTTCATGGTGATGAGTTCCCTGAGTTGTCTTTTTACCTCATATTCTGTGAGGTAAAACTTGAAGCTGAGAAAGCTAGCAACCTGGAAATTCCATTTGGCACAAACAAAGCAAGTAAAGAAAAGCCTGCTTTCTACAGCCAAAAGTAAGGGAAAGGGTCAGCCTAGCAAGACAGAAAACTTTTAGACAATAGCCTCCATACTCTAGTCAGACATTGTAGAAAAAAACTGTTACCCTACCCACACTCATACCAGCAGGTGCCCAGTGGAGCCTTGGCTTCTATCCCCAGCAGGCAGTAATAAGGTGTCCCACCCGGGCCCCCGACCTGTGTTATATCAGAGGACTTTGACCATCCTCCATGGCCTCTCCCACCATCCCCTCAGCAATAACAACCTACCGACGCTCAGGTTTCAATGGAGGCTGAGTGGGGAACTCCCAACTGGTAATCACTGGACATCTTACTCCCTTAACTTGCTGGAGCAGTTTTGGAAAAGGTCAGACAAAATAGAAGGTTTATGTAAAATCCAGAACCTGGTAACATAATACAGAAATGTCTAGGTTTAAACTGGAAATCATATGTCATACTAGGAACCAGGGAGATCTTAAAGTGAGTTTTTTTTTTAAGATTTTATTTATTTGAGAGAGAGAGAGAGAACACAAGCATGAAGAGGGGCAGAGGGAGAGAGAGAAGCAGACTCCCTGAGGTGGGGCTCAATCCCAGGACCCTCGGATCATGACCTGAGCCAAAGGCAGACGCTTAACTGACTGAGCCACCCAGGCGCCCGTTAAACTGAATTTTAAAAGGCAGTCAGTACATGCCAACATCAAGATGTTAGAATTACCTGACAAAGATTTTAAAGCATTTAGATTTTTAAAAACACTACCCCCCCCCCCAAACACACACTTCAACAAGTAATAATATGCTTGAAACATGAAAACAATAGAAAGCCTCAGGAGGGAGATAGAAAGAATTCCAAGTCAGAATTTTAGAATTGAAAGATGCAGTAGCTGCTGTTAAGGCTTAGGGGTGTGCTCAGCAGCAAGATGAAGGAGGCACAGGAAGGAATCGGTCCCATCCGAACAAAAGAGAAAGTAGACCTTAAAAAGACAGAGTCTGTGGGATCATGACAAAAGGGCGAAATTTGTATCCTCCGTGTGCTGGAAGGAGGAAAGAAACACGGAGATGAAAAACTTCTTTGGTAAATAGTGGCTGAAAACTTCGCAGATTGGGCAGGAGACATGAAGCTACTGATGGAAGTCGATGATCAAACCTAGCAGGACACACTCGAAGAGATCCCTGTGGAGGCATATCCTAGTCCAACTGCAGCCCTCTAAAGACACAACAGTTGTAAAACTGAGAGAGAAATGAATCCCTACCTATGGGGATAAGGCAGTTCAGACAATAGTGGATTGCTTGTCTGAATCCAGGGAAATGGCACAACATTTTTCAAGTGCTGAAAGAAAAAGTGTCTAGCCAGAATTTTAAACCCAGTGAAAGTATCCTTTAGGAATTAAAGGAGAATCAAAGCCTTCCTAGATGAAGGATGATATCTAAAAGAATATGTTGCCAGTAGACCTACTCTGTGGATAAAAGAAGGTTTCTAACAGAAAACACCAGAAGGGACCTTGGAACGTCAGGAAAGCAGAAGGAACAGTAAGTACATTTATGGGCATATAGGCTTTCCTTCTCCTTTTGAGTCTTCTAAGTAACTCTTCAGTAAACGAAGCAAAAAATTTTAACACTGCTATATTTTTTAACAACATATTGAGGCATAATTCACATATCCTACAATTCACCCATTTAAAGCATAGTGGTTTTTGGTGCATTACGTTATTAATGTTTTTAACTTGTGGTAAAATATACGTAACTTAGAATTTGTATTTTTCATTTCCATTTCTCAGTGTAAGGTTCAGTGGCATTAAGTACATTCACATTATTGTGCAACCATAACCCCATCCCTCCAGAATTTTTCCATCATCCCAAACTGAAACTCTGTGCCCATTAAATAATAATTGCCCATTCCCTCAGCCCCTGGTAACTACTGTTATTCTTTTTATCCCTATGAATTTGACGGTTTTAGGTACCTCATATAGTGGAGTCATTACAATATTTGTCCTTTGGGGTCTCCCATATTTCACTTAGCATAATGTCCTTAAGGTTCTTCTTCTGTGTTGTAGCATATATGAGAATTTCATTCCTTTTTAATGCTGAGTAATATTCCTGTGTGTACACACACAGTCCATATTTTGTTTATCCATTCATCCACCGATGGACATTTCTGTTGTTTCCTCCCTTTTGCAGTTGTGAATAATGCTGCTATGAACATTGGTTTACAATTCTCTGTTGAGGACCCCGCTTTCAATTCTTTTGTCTATATACCCAGAGGTGGGATTGCTGGCTCATATGGTGAGTCTACAGTTAATTTTTGGGATCTGCCGCACTGTTTGCCACCATGGCTGCACCACTTTGATATCCCCACCAGCAATTCTTGAGAGTTCAGTTTCTCCACATCTTCAGTAACACTTGTCATTTTCTGTTATTTTTTCATGATAGCCGTCCTAGTGGGTTTTGATTTGCATTTCTCTAATAGTAATGTTGACCTCTCTTCATGTACTTCTGGCCATTTGTATGTCTTCTTTGGTGAAATGTGTATTCAAGTGCTTGTCCACTTTTGAATTGAGTCCTTTGTTCCTTGTTCTTGAGCTTTGGGAGTTCTGTATATATTCTGGATATTAATTACTTACCAGATATGTGATAAATATAATATCTTCATGACATGGACAGGGAAGACCACCAAATGTATAAACACCAGAAGAAAAGATTGATAAATTTAATTACATTAACTACCGTATAAAAGAGAGTGGCTCTAGTAATCAGGGTTGAATATGGTTGTTTATGATAGCTATGTTAAAATTACAGATTTTTAAGTAAGGTTTAGAATGAGGCAAGTGGGGGGGCACCTGTCTGGCTCAGTCAGTAGAATACGTGACTCTTGATCTCGGGGTCATGAGTTTGAGCCCCATGTTGGGTATAGACCTTACTTGAATAAATAAAACTTTTTAAAAAATTGAGGCAGATGGGGGCGCCTGGGTGGCTCAGTTGGTTAAGCGACTGCCTTCGGCTCAGGTCATGATCCTGGAGTCCCGGGATCGAGTCCCGCATCGGGCTCCCTGCTCGGCAGGGAGTCTGCTTCTCCCTCTGACCCTCCTCCCTCTCATGCTCTCTGTCTCTCATTCTCTCTCTCTCTCAAATAAATAAAAAATCTTTAAAAAAAAAAAATTGAGGCAGATGGCTTAGTTTTGTTGAGAGGATTCAATTTCAGGTGAGAGGAATGACACATGAGAATGTGAAAGCAGGAGGGAGCTAGTTGTATTTAAGAAATCGTGCTGGTACAGCCATTATGGAAAACTGTATGGAGGATCCTCAAAAAATTAAAAATAGAATGATCATGTGATCCAGCAACTCCACTTCTGGGAATATATCCAAAGGAAATTAAAACACTAGCTCAAAAAAATATCTGCACCTCCATGTTCATAGCAGCATTATCTACAATAGGCAAGACATGGAAGCAACCTAAGTGTCCATCGAGGGATGAATGAATGAAGAAGACGCAGTATATACATGCAGTAGAGTATTACTCAGCCTCGTTAAAAGAAAAGGGGAAAGAAAGGCAAAAAAAGAAGAGTCTTGCCATTTGCAACAACATGGTAAAGGTGATGCTGCTGCTTCATAGGGTTGAAAGAAAACAGTGGGGGCACCCGGCCAGCTCAGTCCGCGGAGCTGGTGACTCTTGATCTCAGGGCTGTGAGTTGGAGCCCCACATTGAGTGTAGAGCTTACTAAAAATAAAAAATAAAATCCTAAATGAATGAACGAATGAATGAGAACAGTTGGGGCCGTATCTCAAAGCTTATGCCATGGAATACATGTTTGCATTCATTCATTCAGAAAATACTTGTTCAGTACCTACTTTTTGATCAGGCAGTTTTCTAGATGTTTGGGACACACCAGTAAGCAAAACAGGTGAAGATCCTTGCTTCCATGGGGCTGACAGTTTTCCACTGGGGAGAAATCCCACTGTCCGTATATTTCTGGGTTGCACCTATTTTCCCTCAGGCTGACAAAACCAGAAGCTCAAATTCTACCTGTGTTTTGTTTAGTGAAACTTAAACAGTTTCCTGTAGGTATCCTTGATCATTAATTATAACCTCCTTAATGGCACACATTTCATAGATACACTACTCCTTTCAGTGAAATAGTACTATAGGTTTTTTAGGGGGGAATTCCAGGACAATTTACGCAGAATAACAAGGACTAAATGAATAATTGTTATCTGTTTGTAGAATGATATTCTAACCCAGTACTCAGATCGTATATAAACAAGCTGAGCTTTATCTGAAGTCAGTCACTTTATTCTTATTTAAAAAAAAAAACAAAAAAAACAAGTTTTTGTCAGATTTTAAGATCTCTTCTGGAAAAGGAGATTGTTATTTTTCTCCTTTCTATTGGGTACCTCCCTCACCTTTGACTTCCTCATTTGCCTAGCTACCTAATTAACAGTGGAGTGTGTTTGTGGAGATGTTCTGCCTCCGAGTCCTCTATTCATTTCCTCTTCATGTTAGGATTGATTTTGTGAAAGAAAATCATCATGACTTCCCTCTTCTATTTTTTTTTCCCCAGGCGTCCCATGACTTCCCCCTTTTAGATTTCAAGGTCAGCACAGGCTTTAGAGCTTCTGTACTATTCGTCCTCTTTAAAATGACTTTGTTGTACAAGTTCAGTTTTCTTTTAAAGAGAAAAGTAAAGGATTTCTTTGCTCCTTCCCTAGAGATAAGTGGCAGTACTTGAGATCTCAAGACTTTAGCACACAATAAGAAAAATCCACAAAAGATGTGATTTCATCTAATTTTCACTTGGATTAAAGTGATTTTCCCCCATTTTTAAAAATGGGGATTAGCTAAAGAATCCCCCCCGCCCTTTTTTTTTTAATGAGATGCTCCTGATTAGATTCCCCTGAGGTATTCTCTCCAGCAGAATTTGATTAAGGAAATCTCTTCAGGTAGGTCTCACTTCTTAGAAATGAGTCCGAGCTCTCTCTGGTTTTAGAAATGTTAAAGGAAAGGAAAGAATGAGCCATCATTTCTTCCCCTGGCTCTTAGGATGTGAATTACAGTACAGGGACACAAATAATGCCAGGGAAGGCACCAGAACAGCTGTTAAACACCAGCATTTCAACCAAATGAACTTAAAGATCACTTGGCTTCATTCCCCAATGCATCCCATCCAGCAAGTGGAAAGTTGTTCCAAAGAGCTGTACGAAAGGGAAGGCTTTTCTGGGCAGAAGTGTGAAAGGATAAGGAAAGGTCAGCTCACCTCATCTTCCTCTGGGGGATTTGGAAAAGGGTCATTGGTGCCAACTGGTTAAGACTTTCTGGAGAAGGTTTAAACTGCTATTAGGTAAGAGATAGTAAGGCCTAGTTTGGTGATTTGGCTTAGCACAAGTGACTCCATTTGGGGTCTCTTCTCTCTTTTTAAATACATCTATGGAGACTCATTGCTAGCAAAATTCAAGATGTTGGACTGTGGGAAAAATTATGTCTTTGAGGTTAGTTGAGGTAGATGTGAATGATTTCTTAAAAAGAGAAAGTATTCTTTTTTTTTTTTTTTAAAGATTTATTAATTTATTTTAGAGAGACCAGGGGAAGGGGCAGAGGGAAAGAATATCCAAGCAGACTCCCACTGAGCGCAGAGCCCGACTTGGGGCTCCACTTCATGACCCATGAGATCATGACCTGAGCTGAAACCAAGAGTCAGATGCTAAACTGACTGAGCCACCCAGGCACCCCAAGAAAGTATTCTTTTTATTATTATTATTTTTAAAGATTTTATTTATTTATTTGAGAGAGAGTGCAAGCAGGGGACAGAGGGAGAAGCAGGCTCCCCGCTGAACAGGGAGCCCAATGTGGGACTCGATCCCAGAACCCTGGGATCATGACCTGAGCTGAAGGCAGGCGCTTAACCAACTGAACCACCCAGGCGCCCCCACATGTTTTATCTCATTTAATCACACCAATCCTGTGGAGCAGAGACTTTCGTCTGAAAAAAAATTTTTTTTTTAAGATTTTATTTATTTATTTGACACAGAGAGAGAGAGCACAGATAGAGTGGCAGGCAGAGGCAGAGGGAGAAGCAGGCTCTCCGCTGAGCAGGGGGCCCGATGCGGGGCTCGATCCCAGAACCCTGGGATCATGACCTGAGCTGAAGGCAGGCGCTTAACCGACTGAGCTACCCAGGCACCCCGTCAAAAAAGTATTCTTTTATTAACTTACTGGTTTCTCTTTCACTCTTTTATGCCTTCTACAGAAAATACATCAGGTATTGCTCGCAAAAAAAGGAGTTTTCCCTTTGCATTAAGGGGTTTATCCTATCTTCTGAGGACCAATTTTGACTTTTTAAAAAATGACATTTGTATTGTTACTAAGAAACAGTGAGTACATACTTGCAAAGGAATTGTAATAGAGAAGGGTATGAATTAAAAGATAAAGCTCCCCCTTCCCAGAAATATAATAATTTAGTATATACCCTTTCAAACTTTTTTCCTTTATATATATCTGTCTTCCAACAATTTACTGTAAAATTTTTCAGTAAACAAAAAATTGTGGGGAGCCCGGGGGGGCTCAATCAGTTCAGCAGCCTACTCTTGATCTCAGCTCAGGTCTTGATCTCAGTGTCGTGAGTGGGTTGGGCTCCACGCTGGGTGTAGAGCCTGCTAAAAAGAATTTAAAAATTAAGAAATAAGGAAAAAATTGAAAAAACTCTACAGTGAATGTGCAATATCCCACCACTTACATTTTGTCATTAACATTCAACCTTGATTTATCATATATTTATCTATCCATATATTAATTCATCTTATTTTTGGGTGCACTCCAAAGTAAATTGCAGACAGTGATACACCTCCCCCTATTTCAGCATACGTATCAGAACCAAGGTCTCAGTATTTGTTTACAGATTTTTCTTTTGAGGTACATTTACCATTAATAAAATCCATAAATCTTTTTTTTTTTAAGATATATTTATTTTTAGAGAGAGACAGAGCAGGGGGAGGGGCAGAGGGGGAAGGAGAAAGAATCTCAAGCAGACTTCCCACTAAATGCAGAGCCCGATGTAGGGCTCAATCCCCTGACCACCAAGATCATGACCTAAACCAAAACCAAGAGTCGGCCGCCCAACCGACTGAGCCACCCAGGCCCCCAATCTTTTTTTTTTTAGGATTTATCCATTTAAGAAAGAGAGAGCTTGAGTACAAGCAAGGGGAGGGGCAGAGGGAGGAGTGGAGAATCTCAAGAAGACCACATGGAGCCAATGAGAGACTCTCGACCTCACAACCCTGAGGTCATGACCTGAGTCAAAATCAAGAGTCAGTTGCTCAACCCACTGAACCACCCAGACCCTCCCTAAAATGCATAAATCTTAAATGCACGTTTGCTGTGGTTTCTTTCATATACCTGCATAATCCAACCCCTCCTCAAGAACAGAGTCCTCGGGGCGCATGCGTGGCTCAGTCAGTTGAGTGTCTGCCTTCCGCTCAGGTTGATCCCGGGGTCCTGGGATCGAGTCCCGCATCGGGCTCCCTGCTCAGTGGGGAGTCTGCTTCCCCTCTGCCCCTCACCCTGCTCGGGCTCTCTCTCTCTCTCTCTCTCAAATAAATAAAAAATCTTGAAAAGAACAGTGTCCTCATCCAGAAAGTGCCCTCATGCCCTTTGCCAGGCTGTTCCCACCACATATAGCTTTAATGTTTCAAAGTTTTTTTTTTTTTAAATGAGCCCATGCTTTATTTTTTTTGCAACTTAGAGAGTGTGTCCATATGAGTAAATATATACCTCATTTAATTTCTCTAGCTGCATATCTCATTATTTGAATGTACCAAAGTTTGCTTACCTTTGATAAACTTTACGTTGTTTCCACGTTTTCATTGCATACTCTGTAGTTACACATTCAGCTTTGCTTCCCTATCAACAAGTAGACTCTGGTCTTTTACCAGCTGTAACCACAAAATCTTGTTATATTACTTTAACTCCACAAGCTATTTCTTCCACGATATACCTGTAATCCATGTTGCTGTATCTTCAGATTTGTCAGATAAACTCATTACACATTATGTGTTAACATAAATAGCATATTTTTATGAGAAATAACTTTTCCAAAGAAAAATTTCATAAGAAAAGTGACATTATTTTACATTTTTGTAAATCTCTTTGATGTTTAGCTTAATATAAGACAACTGGATTTTCTAATCTATTTTTGCATTCAGTCTATTATGATGTTACTTTGGTTTAAGTACATGAAGAAATCTGTCCTCACACAGGTTAATAAGTTATAAAAGATACGAATATTTTAATAATTTCAGATAATTCTCCTTTGACACTCTAGCAAAAATATAAATGTAATAGTTCCTTAAAGGTGAGTTGCAATGTAGAGTATGAAATCAGTTAACTTTTTGTATTCTGTTACATTAAAGTCCATTGGTCTCTCTTGGAACTTAAATGGATTTTTTTACCCATGTGTGATTTTATCACTTCATGTATTGGTCATTAAGAAATTCTGATTCACTGAATTATATTGCTCTTCCATTCCCTGTATGCATCCAAAACCATTCACATTTGTGCATCTTCCCACCTATTTCGTGAGGAAATTTTAAGTATTGGAAAACAAGATTCTTATGGTAGTGGACACAAGTTTTCCAAAATTCCAGCATTCACTTCAAACTCAAATTTTATCATTGGAAACAGATAATTTCAGTTGTTTCTTGAAGTAACAAGCTCACTTCACTCATTTTCACTTCCTAAGTCCGAATAACCATAGTTTGTGAGTTACTCTTTCTAGTACAGCTGGTACATTCCATGGAAGAAGCTAGTCCGGCTCGCCGTTGTGTCTGCCCAGGCACATTTGCGGGACACAGCCACCAGGGGTGAGGCACAGTGCTTCAGGTGTCCTTCCTTTGTGCCTTGCAGAATATTAACATTCCTGGCTTGTGGGTCAAGATTTAATTCAATTTTTATAGGTTCATCAAAAGCATTCTTAATGTTTAATGCTTCTATGATGCTGGCATGGTTCATTTCTATTAGTTTCATTCTTCTGGTACAGTTTTCTGCTACTTGCCTTATTGCTACTAAGATGCCAGCAGTCCTACCCACCATTGCTTTCATACCATTAGTACAGATGTCAGCCTAGTGAAAAGGGCATGTAACATCTGAGCACATAGTACTCAGTAGTTCTAAGACAGTCTTTACCCCTGGATCCCCCAGGATTGGCAGAGCATTGAGAACTATTGGCTAGAGACAGTGATAGGATGAATACCCAGATAACAAGAAGTTTTAGCTTCCTGTGAGAAGTGAGTCACCTAAAGGGCAGGAAGGTCAGAGAGTAAGTAAGGAAATTGAAGCAGCCTCTTTAAGGTGGAAGAGGGCTTTTGACTTTTACTAGTAGTTCTACTTCAAGGCGGGGGGGGGGTGGGGGTGGTAAATGTTAACAGATCATAAATTTGAATGTAAATACTCTTGAGTTATTTAAATCCAGGGACTCCTATTTTAGAAAGTTCTTATACTTCCCGTTTTTACAGACAACCTTATATTGTGTATAATAATGTAGGAGAACAGCTGCCAGATGCTCTAGTTAACAATTTTAATAATCAAACAATTCTTAGTTTTTAGTTGGCTTCATAATGACCTGTGTGTTTTTTGATAGTAAGTTTGCTTTGTTGTTTTATATAGGCTACTATTAAAACATATCTTTAGCATTTACCACCTGGAGCATGATGGAAAAGAGTAGCTAAAATTAAAAATTGGTGATGGAAAATCCATAAAATTAAATATTAAATCTTTATTTTTCTAACCAGTGCATATTAGATCTTGTGACTGTTTGACCCTTTGTATGAATAGATACTGAAATTGATAGTATTTTTTTTGATTCAGGGAAGTATCTAAGGCAAAAGAGAATCGACTTCCAGCTTCCCTATGACATCCTTTGGCAGTGGAAGCACAATCAGGTACAGGAGCCTATCTTACCTTACCAGGTTTTGTTCTTGGGTGGGGGGGATGCAAGTCTCTCTGCCTCCTTGTGAAACAAGTGCTCTGTGCTGTCCTCTTAGGAAGTATAGAGAACTGTCCCTGTGAAGGTTAGAAACTAGGAAAAATTAACTTGCATCCATATCTAATGTGCCCTATTTGCCTTTGCTCATACTTCAGAATAGCAGTGAGTTCCTGCTTCCGTAGGCAACCTTCTGTTATGAGTCTGGACTTTAATTTTGGTAGCAGAACTCTGTTCTGTGAGAATCCTGTTTGATGCAGGTCCCAGGAGAATTTAGATGTACTGCCAGCAGCACTAAGAAATTTCAGGCTTTATTTCTGTTGGCTCCTTCCCATCAGTTTGGAATTTATTTTTCACATACAAAGGAGATTCTTCTACCAGAGGAAACAGGGAAAATGTTTAAATGTATACTTTTTAAAGATCTTTATGTTGGGAACTAAAAATAGGAAGGTGCTGTTTTTCTCTGCTGCTTCCCTAATTGTAAAGTTTCCCCCAGTAATTCCTAGAGTTCTTGTAGCTGTAGCCCCAGGCCTCATGTTGAGAACAGCATCAGGAAATAGAAGTTGTCATGCAAATGAGGTGAATAGGCTCCTGACCTTTGCCAAAATTCCACCAAAGTTCTGTTTTGGAAAGCCGAAAGCAGTGGACATTCCCCTCCGCATTCTCTTCTCTGGGTGGCCTCTCTCGAATTCTAAGAGGACCAATATGTTAGATATCTGTTTCCGAGGTCGTGACCATGAAGGAGACAGTGCTCTATCCCCACTGAAAAATGGCGGTGGGTTTGGGTTTTTGGCAGGTTAATAGACCCTCGCTTAGACCACGGTGCTGCTTTTGTGCTCTTACTGTAAAACACTGGCCAGCTGACCACCTCTCTTTTGATACCTTCCTTTTTTTTCTTTTCTTTTCTTTTCTTTTTTTTTGTGCTGAATGTATTCTTAATTGCAATATGAGAGCTTTATTTTCTGCCTTTCCTCTCTCCTGTATTCACTAAATTAATTGCCTTAATTAAAATGTGAAATGTGTTTTTCTAGAATACCCACCCTGAAAAGGCCAGGGTGCTCATCTTTTTAATCTTGTATACTACCCAGACCGTCCCAACAAGCCCTATGAGTGTTTTCCTTTCTTTTCATAGAGGCAAATTGAGTTAATGTATCCAAAAGAATAGCTTCGTTTTACAGTGTGATTTTTGTTTAAGTCTGTCCACAGCATGCACATAATTGAGAATGTGTTCTCATGAAGCTATTTCAGGTTTCTTCTGTTGCATCTGTTTCTCTCTCACCCTGATCTAGTAAGTCACTTTTTATTTCAGAGTGTAAAAAGTGATCACACCAAGAATTTCCCTCAAACGTATCCAACCCAGGAAGTCTTATAAATATTCCCATATGAGCAGAGCACGTGGATAATTTCTTATATTTTTAGTGATTGATGCTGCTTGTCTGGCATTTGAAGTTAAATGCTGTATCAAAATTTTTCCTTTTTTTCTTCTAGCTATACAAAAAGCCAGATGTCCCACTATATAAAAAAATCCGTTCAAGTGAGTAACTTGGGAGCTATTTTTTTCTGCCTTCATACCATCAATGTTCTTCTTAGCCTAGCACTTAAAAAATTATCCTCTATGTTCACAAATTACGCTTTGCTATCTTCTCTCAAGATGTCTACGTTGATGTCAAGCCCCTTTCTGGTTACGAGGCCACCACCTGTAACTGTAAGAAGCCAGAGGATGACACCGGGAAGGGCTGTGTGGACGACTGCCTCAACAGGTACTGTACTAAACTGACTTCTCTAAAAGCACAGGCTTTCGGATAGATGACACTTTTTTTGGAGGGAAAAGTTAAATAAGCTCTTTGATTTCCTCTCCTGAAGTTGCACAAAGCTATATAAAACCTAATTGATGGGCTGTCTTAATCTTCTTGGGCTGTTATGGCAAAATACCATAGCCCTGGTGACTTAAAACAGCAGAAATTTATTTCTCATCGTTCTGGAGGCTGGGAAGTCCAAGGTCAAGATGCAAGTATTTGATGTCTGGTGAGGACCCACGTCCTGGCTTATAGACAGCCACTTTCTCCTTGTGTGTTCACGTGGCCTTTCCTTAGTGCATGCTTATGGAGAAAGAGCTCTCTGTTCCTCTTCCTGTGGGGACACTAATTCCATCATGCAGTTCCTACCCTTATACTCTAATATAAGCCAGTTGACCTCCCAGAGACTCTACTTCCAAATAACCATTACATTGGGGGCTGGGGCTTCAACTGTTAATTTTAGGGAGACATAAGCATTCAGCCCATCAGATGGGCTGAATGGAGTAACAGAAAAAGAATGAGATTTAGGGTTTTAACATACCCAAGTTTAAATCCTCTTATTACTTAGGAGACCTGAAGAAAGTTATTTAACCCCTCTAATAAAAATGGTACCTTCTTTATGTGGGGCTGGGGGTGAGGATTTTATGAGACAATGTTCATAAAGTATTCAGCATAGTTTAGAAACTTTCCAAGCTCTCCATAAATGGTAGCCATAATGAGGGAGTAAGGTAGGATGGTAGCAGTGAGAAGGAAGAAAGGCATGATGTATTCCGAAGGAAAACTGGGATGGTGAACCATTAGCATACGCACATAGATGCACATGTGCTGACTGGGTCAGTGGTGTTGATGAGAGGTGGTTTTGCTGTTGTCAGAGAATGAAAGTATGGGGTCTGGCTAGTTTGGGGGTCAAAACTATGATTTTAATTTGGGGCCATTAAGTTCCAAATGACACGGAGATTTCAAAATGGAAATGTCTGATAGAGACCGAAGAATGGAGATCTGATTTGTTGGTTTTAGTAGCATAAGCAAATTTACAGTAAAAAAGAACCAATGAACTTTACATCAGCGCTTCCTCTTCTAGATAGTTTTCCTGGCCAAAGACAACTGCTTCCGCAGTCTCTGGTCAACTGTCCTATGGGCTAAGGGAATCGATGTTTTAGTAGCTCCTCTGTCAACATGGCAGCTGGTAAATTCTGCCTTACACCACATCATTGTTAACTCACATCTTGTACATACACACACATGGTTTCAGGAGTCATAGCTGCTCGCCTCGTCTGTGTTGTGCACTGATTTTTCTTCACTCACAGATCTTTTTTATATGTATATACTTTTTTTTTCTTTTTTGGTCTTTTTTTTTTCCTTTTTATATATATACACTTTTTTTTTTTTAAAGATTTTATTTATTTATTTGAGAGAGAGCACATGAGAGGGAGGAGGGCCAGAGGGAGAAGCAGACTCCCTGCCGAACAGGGAGCCCGATGCGGGACTCGATCCTGGGACTCCAGGATCATGACCTGAGCCGAAGGCAGTCGCTTAACCAACTGAGCCACCCAGGCGCCCTATATATACACTTTTATGTATCAGTGTGGTCCACAACCTCACCATTTTTAGGAGTTCTGTTATCTTCCATAGGTTGATATGCCCTAGTTTGCCATCCTCCTGTGGTTCGTTATTCAAATTATTCCCAATGTTTTGCTATTAAAAATCACACTACTGTAAAACTGTAGATTCCTTTTTTTTAACCCTTAAGATGTACTCTCAGAAGAAGAATTATCTGAACAAACTATATGAACATTTGTAATTCTTACTATATACTATCCAGTAGCTCTCATAAATTAATGAGTTAATTTGGAGTATCACCACCAGGATATGAATATACTCACTTCCCTATAGTTCCACCTCCTTTAGGCATTCGCATCTAACTTTATTTTTGGTGCTTTAATATTTCATTGGTTTAACGTTTGGGAATATCATATGTGTTTAGATTTGCTTAAATTTGCATTCCTCTGTATGCTAACATTACTGTTTTTTTATATGATATTGTATTGTCTATGAAATTGCCATAATATAGCTACCATCTCATTGGTTAGTTCCTCTCTTTTTCACAGTAGTCTAACGAGATAGGTAATAGTTTTATATTTTATGAATGAAGGATCCTAGAGTTTGGATAGTAAGTTGCTCCGTATCATATACAACACTTAAGTGACAGAATTTGAACCCATGTGTGTTTGATTCAAAAGTCATGTCCTTTCCACTGTATACACTGCTTATTGTGTAAGTCGTTAGTCTTTTAATCACATAGAACTGAAATCTGAATATTTACCTTTACATAATTACATTGGTTGTCTTGTATCATTTTTGTTACTATGGGTACACATTTGTCCTTACCATTGTGTTGTCTTTCTTAAAAAAAAAAAAAAAACTCAGATACGGTGCTGCCAACTTTATGAGAATATGAACCCTACAGGGGCGGCTGGGTGGCTCAGTCAGTTAAATGTCTGCCTTCGGCTCAGGTCATGATCCCAGGGTCCTGGGATCAAGCCCCACATCGGGCTCTCTGCTCAGTGGGGAGTCTGCTTCTCCCTCTCCCTCTGCCCGCCCCCCGCCAAACAAACAAATAAATACGAACCCTACATATTCATGCATCTAATGATGAGGTGATAAATGCATAAATATCTAAGAAAAATCAAAATACATTATTCAGTGGATGCTTCCATATATATTTAAAAGCAACCCACATAAAGATTTAGTTAAATGGAGCTACCTAAAATGTCTTTCCTGTCTTGAATGTATTCAAGGTTTTGTAAATATTTGTGGGGAAAACTCAAATATCTGTAAGATTCAATTTTATGTCTATATAAGGTTCACATAGCCCAAAGGAAACTGAATTCAGGACTGTTTTTAAAAATAAGTAATGGGTTTTTATAAAATATTTTTAAAACATGGCCTCTTCTAAACAATTTCTAGGAATCATCAGTGTTGTTTATAAATTCTATAAGATCTTCCCTAGTTAATATTTATGTCTGTACACCGTCCATATCAAACCCCTTACAGCTCCAGAATTTTCCACATTCCCTAGAGCAGAGTCTCATAATTCGTTTCAAGCTGCTTTTTAACCCTGTACCCATTTGTTCACAGCATGTACAGAGCCCACTCTCTCAGTTCTCACAACAACAAACATGTTGTATAACAAAGCCAAATACTTAGGGGAAGATAAAAGTATATTGCCAGGTGAGCCTTGTAATGCCACCAGAAGGGATTACTCTTGAGTTCACGTGCCACAAACTGAACATCGGGTCCCTGGCTAACTCCCTGTTAGATCCTGTCTGTGCTCCTTTGTTGAGTACAGTTTACTTGCTCTTACCCCACAGTGAGAATCTCCAGGATCCTTCACCTTTTGCTGCAGAAGAGCAGTAGGCCTTCAAATTCTTGGTCCCCAAAAGTAGAGCGGATCCTCTCCCCTGCCTCCAAGGCTTACTCCTTCCTGAGCTGGCATGATTTGTAGTGGGAATATTTTTCAAGTGAAAACCCGTCTCCACTCACGGGATGGTCTGACGTCCTTAACGAGTTAAGTCAGTCACACTAGTACACTTGCCAGTGACTATTAAACACTGAGTCTCACCATGTGAGGGAAGGAGCTTTCCAATCTAGGTCTATATTTAGAAGGAGGAAAATTCTCTAGTCTTACAATGAGCGGCATTATGTGGCTAAAGATAATGGCAATTTATGCTGTAAGTCAGCAACTTCACATCTTAGTTTGCAGCATCTACTTTCAGATTTTGATAAGTTTACGGTTTGTTTTCCAGACACAATGAATAGAACCATGTTTTACTTTTTACGTAAAGGACTTATCTTGATAATTGAAACGAATGGAATGTATTTCAGTGCCTTCAACTGTAGAAACCACAAATTTTCAACAATTGAGTGTTCTCCAGCAGAAATTTTTTAAAATTGATTTTAAAATCTCTTCCATCTCAAGGCATCTGGGTGGCTCAGTCGTTAAGCATCTGCCTTCGGCTCGGGTCATGATCCCAGGGTCCTGGGATCCAGTGCCACATCGGGCTCCTTGCTCAGTGGGGAGCCCGCTTCTCCCTCTCCCACTCCCCCTGTTTGTGTTCCCTCTCTCACTGTGTCTCTCTCTCTCTGTCAAATAAATAAAATCTTTTGAAAAAATAAAATAAAATAAAATCTCTTTCATCTCAGGGCACCTAGGTGGCTCAGCTGGTTAAGCGTCTGCCTTTGGCTTAGGTCATGATCCCAGGGTCCTGAGATTGAGCCCCACATCGGGCTCCCTGCTTAGCGGGAAGCCTGCTTCTCCCTCTCCCTCTGCCTGCCTGCCACTCCCCTTGCTTGGGCTCTCTCTCTGTCACTCTCTCTCTCTCTCTCTGTCAAATAAATAAAATCTTTATAAATAAATAAATAAATAAATAAAATCTCATCTCAGTACTCTGTTATATTTTAGTTCTTTTATCCACATAAAGCTTATTGTTTTGTGTGTTTTGAGGTATGATGAAAATTCAGGTGGGGTATTGTTAAGAGAGAGTTACAATTGAAACTATGAACATGAATGAGCCTTCTTTTTTTTTTTTATTTGAATTCAATTAATTAACATGTAGTGTATTATTAGTTTTAGAGGTACAGTTCAGTGATTATCAATTGCATATAACACCCAGTGCTTATTACATCACATGCCCTCCTTAATGCCCATCACCCAGTTACCCCATCCCCCCATCCTCTGTGAATGAGCCTTCTAAAGATAAGAGGAACAGGAATGTGCCATGAATGGTAGAGAGGGAAAAAAGGATTTCTGGTTTTCTTTAAAAAAAAAAAATTCGTTATTGGAAAGGTGGGAAATCCATTATCCTAAAAGATCAAGGAGAGCATTTTCATGAGGGGTGTTCAGTTGTGTTCATTCAATGAAAAATTCATTAAAAGAAAGAAAAAAGGTGGTGAATTTAACAGTAACGCAGTGTCTTTCTCACAAATTAAGCTGACTGTCTTGATTGAATAATCCCAGTGTGGATACTTCCTCTGCTTACTGCTCATTTATGTGATTTGACACTGTGTGTTCTGCCCTTTAGATAAGGATATTTATTTGAAGAATGGCTATGAAAGTACTTTATATTATAAAATGTTAAATGCTTTTTTTTACAAGATTTATAAGTTACAGATGTGTGTGTGTGTGTATATATATGTTATATAAAATATAATGTGATATTCTGATCTACCATTATATTCTTGATCCTCCCTTGTTTTAATCATGTTCAGTAGCCTTACTGGGATTCTAAACCATACACCAAAACTAAATGGCTTCTCTGAAAGATCCAGAAATGTAAAAAAACAAAGTAGTTAGAAATCATGTGCATAACAGCTTTTCTCTACCATGTGGAGAATATTTTGCTTGTTAATTCACTAGAGGTTATAAATTCAGCTAGTATAGTGACTAGAAGTGTTATTTCAATATGGAAATGTCATTTACACTAATGAAATGTAAAATTCTTATAAAATGACAGTGCAGGGGCACCTGGGGGTGCTCAGTCGGTTGAGCATCTGCCTTCAGCTCAGGTCATGATCCTGGAGTCCTGGAATCGAGTCCCACATTGGGCTCCCTGCTTAGCGGAGAGTGTGGTTCTCCCTCTCCCTCTGCTCCTCCTCACTGTTCATGCTCCCTGTCTCTCTCTCGCTCTCAAATAAAATCTTAAAAAAAGAAACTGTGCAAATGTACTGAACTGTATACTTAAAAATATTTACAGTGTAAAGTTTATGTGTGATTTTACTACAATTTCAGAAGAAAAAAAGTCTGTAAATGCCCATCAGCTACTTCAAAATAAGAATGCCATGTAATCTTCAAATTATTAATTCCTCTATGGGTTGTAGCTTTATTGTAGTTTTATTCTTAGCACAGAGCTAAACATGATTGTGTTTACCCAGGATGCTTAGTGGACAGTTAGCTTAATCTCTTCAGCATTTATAACTTCACTTGGAAATTTTCAGTATTATTAAGTTTTGAAGTTGTATACTCTTTGCCCTTACGAACCCTGTTAACTAATCCAACCTTGTTAAAATAAAAACAATGTATTTTAAAACTTCCTATAAAACAAAAGTGGGTTCATGAAAGCATATATAATATTAATTGACATACAGTTATCCCTTTTCTTTCTAGAATGATCTTTGCTGAGTGTTCCCCCAACACTTGCCCCTGTGGTGAGCAGTGCTGTAACCAGAGGATACAGAGGCATGAGTGGGTACAGTGTCTAGAACGATTTCGAGCTGAGGAAAAAGGTTGGGGAATCAGAACCAAAGAACCCCTGAAAGCTGGGCAGTTCATCATTGAATACCTAGGGGAGGTTGTCAGCGAACAAGAGTTCAGGTACAGTGATGAATGATGATACGCCAATAAAATGGCAGAGGTACCAGATTAGAATGAAAAATGGGAGATTTCAAATTTACTTTCAACTTAATCATTAATTGACTTTCAATTCTTCCTCTCCCCTTTAGGAACAGGATGATTGAGCAGTATCATAATCACAGTGACCACTATTGCCTGAACCTGGATAGTGGGATGGTGATTGACAGTTACCGGATGGGGAATGAGGCCCGATTCATCAACCACAGCTGTGACCCAAACTGTGAAATGCAGAAATGGTAAGGAAGCAGGGGAAGGTGAAGTCACAAATCCAAGAGAGCAGAAGGCATTGAGGGTATCGAGATGAGTCTTTCCCGCAGTGTGAGTCAGCTTACACAAGCACCTCAGGCAATTCCCTGTTATACCAGATCCTCCAGGCATAGTCAGCTGCTGCTATTTCTTCGCTTCATCTTAACTATTCCCAGAAAAATATAACAGTATATATGATAGTATAATAATGATAGTATAATAATGGCAATACCTAATACTTATCAGCTGCTTACTTGCCAGGTACTGTGTTACATGGTTCTTCTCCTGTGAGGTCACTCAGCATATTTATTACATGCCCACTGGATTTGTCACAGTGAGAAACAAAAATAAGTAAAATAGATAAGAATCTAACTAAAAGCAAAAAACTACATCTAAAAAATTCAAAAAAGATAATAGAAGATTCTGGGAAGATGGTGGAGTAGGAAGCATCAGGAGTCTCTCTCCCCTTAGATAATTACACTAGCAGAATCTGTCTGATGGAACAATTTTGGAGTCTGTTGAACGCTTGCAACTACTAGGGGAAGGCTGAGATGGTAAATTGTGGTTCCTTTTAGTCAATTTAGTCAGTTTCAACTCAGAACAGTAGCAACTCCCCGTGCCCTACCCCCAGCCACATGGCAGGTAGCCATGCCAGCGTTCCAACAGCTTGCACACAGATTGCAGAAGCTGGGATGAGTGAGGAGGACCCTGTCCTCTAAAAATGTGGAATCTGGGCTCTGATTGCTGCTTCTGATCACAGAGGTGCAGACAAAGATGGGCAACCATTGTGGTGGTCCCTCCCACCATTGTTGTAAGCCCCTCTCCTGCCACCGGAAGTGACTTTCAGGAGATTTGAAGGGATAGGGCCCTATTTTCTTCCCCTTCATTTTTCACGTTTTTTTTTCCTTTTGGGGGCCAGAAATTAAAGATTAGGACATGTGAGCCCTGGAGAAGTGGAGAGAACCTTATTTCCAGACATACCACATTATTAGGTCCAAATTTGTGGCGTTACAAGGAAAAATCACAAGGAATACAAAGAAACAGGAAACTATGGCCCATTCTAAGAAAAAGTAATAATTCAAAAGAATCTGCCCCTTAAAAAGACTCAATGGCAAATAGGTTAGACAAAGACTTTATAAAACAAAAGTCCAAAGATGCTCAAAGAACTAAGGGACAATGTGGAGAAATTCATGACGATGTGTGAGCAAAGTGGAAATATCAATGAAGAGATAGATAGCCTAAAAAGAAACCAAAAACAAATTCTGAAAAGTATAATTGAGATGAAAAATTCACAAGAGGGATTCAGAGGCAGATTTGAGCAGACTGAAGAAAGAATCCATGAACTCCAAGATATGAAAATGGAAATTCTCAAGTCTGAGGAACAGAAAGAAAAACACTGAAGGAAAGAGAACAGACCCTAGGGGACCTCTGGGACACCATTCACCAGACCATCATATGCATTGTGGGTGTCCCAGAAGGAGCGAAGAGAAAGAGGCAAAGAGAGTATTTGAAGAAATAATGGTTGAAAACTTCCTAAATTTGATGGAAGACATGAATGTAAATAAGCACAAAGCTCACTGAACTCCACGTAAGATGAACTCAAAGAGACACACAGCAAGAAACATAATCAAACTTGCAAAAGATAAAGAGCAGATCCTGAAAGCAGCATTGGACAAGCAAATCACATACAAGGGATCCTCAATATTATCTGCAGTTTTCCTACCAGAATTTTGGAGGCCTGGGGTGCCTGGCTGGTTCAGTCAGTGGAGCCTGTGACTCTTGACTTGGGGTTATGGGTTTGAGCTCTATGTGGGACATAGAGATTACTTAAAAATAAAATCCTTAGGGGCGCCTATGTGGGTCAGTTAGTAAAGCATTCTGCCATTGTCTCGGGTCATGATCCCAGGGTCCTGCGATTGAGCCCTGCATAGGGGTCCCTGCTCAGTGGGGAGTCTGCTTGTCCCTCTGCCCCTCCCCCCATTTGTGCGCGCTCTCTCTCTCTCTCTCTCTCTCAAATATCTTTTAAAAATAAGAATAAAATAATATAAAATCTTTTCTAAAAAAATAGATGACTTAAACTCTCCAAGTGACAGAATGGAATTCAACATCCATTTATGATAAAAACTTTAGACAAAGTGGGTATAAGGGGACATACCTCAACATAATAAAGGCCATATACAAGAAGCCCACAGCTAAAAACATACTCAGTGGTAAAAGTTTGAAAGCTTTTACTCTTAAGATCAGGAAAAGGATGGGACACTTGGATGGCTCAGCTGGTTAAACGGCTGCCTTCAGCTCAGAGCATAATCTCAGGCCCTGAAATCAAGCCCCACATTGGGCTCTCTGCTCAGTGGGGAGTCTGCTTCAGATCAGGAAAAGGACATTCCCACCACTTTTATTCAACATAGTACTGGAAGTACTAGCCAGAGCAATTAAGCAAGAAAAAGAAAATACATCCAAATTGGAAAGGAAGAAGTAAAACTGTCTCTATTTGCAGATGACATGACATTATACATAGGAAACCATAAAGACTCTACAAAAAAATTGTCAGAACTGATAAAGTCAGTTAACTGGCTGCAGGATACAAAATCAAAATATCAAACTTAGTTGCATTTCCACACTCTAATAATGAACTGTCAGAGAAATTAAGAAAACAGTCCCATTTGCAAAGCAGCATAGAAAATAAAATACCTAAGAGTAAATTTATCCAAGGATGTGAAAGTCCTGTACATTGAAAACACTAATAATTCGTTAATGAAAAAAATTGAATAAGGCTCAGTGGAATGGAAGAATTAATTATTGTTAAATAATATGCTCGTGGAATGGAAGAATTAATATTGGTAAAATGTCCATACTGCCCAAAGCAGTCTACAAATTCAGTGCAATAAAAGTCAAAACTTCAATGGCAAATTTCAGAGAAATTGAACAAAGAATCCTAAGATCCCAAACAGTGAAAGCAATTGAAAAAGAAGAATAAAGGTGGAGGCATCTCACTCCCTGATTTCAAACTATATTACAAAACTATAATAATCAAAACAGTGTAATATTGGCTTAAAAATGACATGAATGTATTAGAATCGAGAGCTCAGAAATAAACGCACGCTTGTATGATCAATTAATTTGTATCAAAGGAGAAACGAATATGTAGTACGGAACATGCAGTCTATTCAATAAATTGTGTTGGGGGGGCGCCTGGGTGGCTCAGTCGGTTAAGCGACTGCCTTCGGCTCAGGTCGTGATCCTGGAGTCCCGGGATCGAGTCCCGCATCGGGCTCCCTGCTCGGCGAGGAGCCTGCTTCTCCCTCTGACCCTCTCCCCTCTCATGTACTCTCTCATTCTCGCTCTCTCAAGTGAATAAATAAATCCTTAAAAAAAATAATAAATAAATAAAATAAATAAATAAAAATAAATTGTGTTGGGAAAACTGGACCCCTCCCTACACCGTATACAGAAATCAAGCCAAGATGCATTAAAGACTTGAAGGTAGTACCTGAAATCATAAAATTCCTAGAAGAAACCATAGGGGATAAGCTCCTTGATGCCGTTCTTGGTGAGGACTTTTTGGGGTTGACCCCAGAAGCAAAGGGCAACAAAAGCAGAGCTAAGCAAGTGGGACTACATCAAACTATAAAGTTTCTATACAGCAAAGGAAACCATCAATAAGATAAAAAGGCAACCCACAGGATGGGAGAAAATATTTGCAATACGTATATCTGATAAATGGCTAATACATAAAATAAAGAACTGCAACTCAATAGCAGCAAAGCACATCACTACCAATTCTACAGAAATACTGAGGATTATAAGAGAATGCCACAGACAGTTGTACGCCAAAAAATGGGATTACCTAGTTGAGATGGACAAATTTCTTGAAACACAAAACCTACCAAGACTAAATCATGAAGACATAGAAAAATCTGAACAGACTCATAACTAGTAAAGTGATTGAATCAATAATCAGAAATCTCAACAAAGAAAAGTCCGGTCTGAACCTGATGGTTTCACTCATGAATTCTTCCAAACTAGTGCCAATCCATCTCAAACTTTTCCAAAAAAATTAAAGAGAAGGAAACACTCCCTGACTCATTCTGTGAGGCCAGCATAGTCTTGATGACAAAGCCACACAAAGACTCGACAAGAAAACTACAAAACAAACCCGTATTCTTTATGAACATTGATGCAAAGTCCTCAACATAATACTGGCAAACAGATTTTAGCAGCATATTAAAAGGATTATACACCCTGACCAAGTGGGATTTATTCTTGGAATGCAAGCATGGTTCAGCATCAGAGAATAGACCAATGTAATATGTCACATCAACAATATGAAAGGGGAAAAAAACGATCATCTCGATGCAGAAAAATCATTTTACAGAATAGAAGGAAACTACCTTAACCTAATACAGTAGTCCTTATCCACAGTTTCACTTTCCTTTGTGTCAGTTACCCGTGGTCAGCCTTGGTCTAGATGCAAATGGTCCTCCCTCACAATGCCTACGTCATTCACTTCACTTCATCTCACTAGGTAGGCATTTTGTCATCTCACATCATCACAAGGAAAGGAAGAATGAGTATAGTAAGATATTGAGAGAGGGGAGAAAGAGAAAGACCACATTCAGGTAACTTTTATTACAGTAAATTGCTATAATTGTATTTTATTATTCTTAATCTCTTACTGTACCTAATTTGTAAGTTAATCATAGCTATACATGTTTAGGAAAAAACATAGTATATATAGGGTTTGGTTCTATCCACATTTTCAGATATCCACTGGGGGTCTTGGAACATATACCGCACAGATAAGAGGGGACTGCTCTAAGAGTCCTATATGAAAACCCACAGCAGGGCACCTGGGTGGCTCAGATGGTTAAGCATCTGCCTTTGGCTCAGGTGTGATCTCCAGGTCCTGGATCGAGCCCATGTCAGGCTCCCAGCTCAGCAGGGAGCCTGCTTCTCTCTCTCCCTCTGCTCCTCCCCATTGCTCATGCTGTCTGTCTGTCTGTCTCTCTCAAATGAATAAAATTTTTTAAAAGTCTTAAAAAACCCACAGCAGACAATTCCCAGTAAAGATGGAAAGCTTTTCCTGTAAAGTCAGGAACTATATAAGGATGCCTACTTTTGCACTTCCATTAAACACAGTAGAGGTTCTCATGAGAACAATTAGACAAGAAAGAGAGAAAAGACATTCAAATTGGAAAGGAAGAAGTAAATTTAACTTTGTGTATGATGTGATCTTATATGTAGAAAATAACTAAAGACTCCACAAAGAAGCTATTAGATCTCAGAAATAAATTCAGCAAAATCACAGGGTACAAAGTCAACACACAAAAATCAATTGCATTTCAATACACAGTGAACAATCCAAAAAGGAAATTACAAAAACAATTTCATTTACAATAGCACTAAAAAGAATAAAATACTTAGGAATTAACTTAACCAATGAGATGAAAGAATTGTACCATGGAAACTACAAAACATTGCCGAGAGAAAAATAAAAAGGGACACCCGTGTGGCTCAGTAAAGTGTCTGCCTTTGGCTCTGGCCATGATCCCACGGTCCTGGGATCGAGTCCTGCATCGGACTCCTTGCTCAGCCTCTCCCTCTGCCTGCCTCTCCCCCTGCTTGTGCTCTCTCTCTCTCTCTGACAAATAAATAAAATCTTTAAAAAAAGAAAAAGAAGGGGTGCCTGGGTGGCTCAGTTGTTAAGCGTCTGCCTTCAGCTCAGGTCATGATCCCAGGGTCCTGGGATCAAGCCCTGCATCGGGTTCCCTGCTCAGCGGGAAGCCTGCTTCTCCCTCTCCCACTCCCCCTGCTTGTGTTCCCTCTCTTGCTGTCTCTCTGTCAAATAAGTAAAATCTTCTTTAAAAAATAAATAAATGAAAAAGAAAAAATTAAAGGCATAAATTAATGAAAACACATTCCATGTTCACGTACCATAAAGACTTTTATATTGTCAAAATATGAACATCACCCACAGCAATCTACAGATTCAGTACAACCGCAGCAAAATCCCAAAAATTTTTTTTGCAGAAATAGAAAAAACCAACCTAAAATTCATATGGAATCCTAAGGGTCCGTGAATAACCAAAACACTTCTTAGAACAAAACTTGTCACACTTCTTGATTTCAGAACTTAACTACAAAGTTACAGTAATCAAAGCAGTGTTTTATTGGCATAAGGACCGAACGATAGACCCATGAAAGAGAATAGAGAGCTCAGAAGTAATCGCTCACACACGTGGTCAAATGACTTTTGACAAGTGTGCCAAGATCATTCAATGGAGAAAGAAGAGTCTTTTCAATAAATTGTGCTGGGAAAACTAGACATCCACATGCAAAAAAAATGAAGCTGGACCCTCACCTAGCACCATATGCAAAAATTAAATAGATCAAGGACCTAAACTAAGACCTAAGGCAGTAAAACTTGTAGAAGAAAACTTAGGACAGAAGCTTTATGACATTGGACATGGCAGTGATTTCTTGAATATGGTACCAAAGAGGCAAAATGGAAAAAAACACACACACACACACGGACAAATTGGACTTCGTGAAATTTTAAGATTTTGTACATCAAAAGACACGGAGGAAAGAAGCAACCCACAGACTAGGAGAAAATAAACATCCTGATTCAGAAATGGGCAAAGGATTTGAATAGAGATTTCGCCAAAGAAAATAATACAAATGGTCAATAAGCACATGAAAAGGTGCCCAACAGCACTAATCATTAAGAAAATGCAAATCAAAACCACAATGAAGGGCCCCTGGTTGGCTCAGCTGGTTAAGCATCCGACTTGATTTTGGCTCAGTTCATGATCTCAGGGTTGTGGGATCGAGCCCCGTGCCAGGCTCTGTGCTCAGCCAGAAGGCAGCTTGAGATTTCCTCCCTCTCCCTCTGCACCCCCACTTGTGTGCACGCACACACACTCTCACTCAAATATTTAAAAAACACACAATGAGACACCACCTCAGACCCATTAGAATGGCTCCTGTCAAAATAACAGAAAAGTAGTGTTGGTGAGGACATGGATGAATCGAGATCCTTTCACACGGTGTGTGAGGGAGTAGAATGGTATTTCCACTTGGGGAAAACCATATGGAGGAACCTCAAAAAATTAAAAATAGAGTTACTATATGACCCAGCAATTCCATTGGGTATTTACACAAAAGGACTGAAAGTATGGTTTTGAAGATGTATCTGCACCTTCGTATTCATCGTGAGCATTCATAATAGCTCAAATATGGAAGCAGCCCAAGTGTCCATCAGTGGATGAATAGATAAGCAAGCAAGATGTGGTATATACATACAATGGAATTATTCACTTTTTAAAGGAAGGAAAATTTGCAGCATCCTACATCATGTATGGACCTTGATGGCATTATGCCAAGTGAAAATAGTCACGAAAAGACAAATACTGTACAATTCCACTTATGTGAGGTACTTACAGTAATCAGAATTATAGACAGTAGAGTGGCGGTGGGGGTGGGAGGAGGAGGTGGTCACTGTAAGTGTGGTACTTCAGTTTATCAAGATGAAGAGAGCTGTGAGCATGGTGGCGGTGACAGCTGTACAACAGTGTGGGTGTACTTACCGCCACCGAACTGCACACTCTAAAACGGTTAAGATGGTAGATTTTATGTTATGTGTGTTTTCATACAACTTTAAAAGATAATTGGATATTTGAGGGGCGCCTGGGTGGCTCTCGGTTACGCGTCTGCCTTCCACTCAGGTCACGATCCCAGGGCCTTGGGGTCAAGTCCCGCATCAGGCTCCTTGCTTGGCAGGAGTCTGCTTCTCCTTCTCCCTCTCCTCCTGCTCCTTCTCTCTTTCTCTCTCACTCACTATGAAATAAAATCTTTTTTTAAAAAGATAATTGGATAATTTGAACAGCTTTCTATTTTTGTAAATTTTTTAACTTTAGGTATCACATAGAGACAGATTTCAAGTGTAAATTACCATCCATTTTTACAAATACATACACCCATACAACCCACATCCTTATCAACATATAGAACATTTCCATTGTTTCAGATTTAGAATCTTGCCACCCCGAAGGCAAGCAGTGATGTTTCTGTCACCAGATTTGTTTTGCCTACTGCCTATTGCAGAACTGTACATATATGTAGTCTTCTGTGTCTGGCTGCTTTCACTTAGAATGTTTTTACAGCTTATCCATGTTGTTGATGTTTATTCTGGACTAATGTTCCTTTGTATAAATTCACCACAGTTTATCCATTTTCCTGAACTTCTGTTTGGAGAGTTAAATAAAATGAACAAATTCCTTGAAAAAGCACAACTTAAAAAACGGCACGAGAAGAGATAAAAAGTCTGAATATCTACCAGTGAAATTGAATATATAATTAACAGTTTCTGACAAAAGAAGCTCCAGGCTCAAATATCTTCATTGATAATTCTTCTGTATATTTAAAGAAGAAATAATGTCTGTACTACCAATATCCTATAAACTCTTCCATTTCATACTTCTAGTATAACCTTCATCTGAAACCTAACAACACTGTTAAGAGAAAGAAGAAATACAGGCAAACATCTCCCATGAACATAGACATAAAAATCCTCATTAAAATATTAGCAAATCAGGGTGGCTCAATCGTTAAGCGTCTGCCTTCGGCTCAGGTCATGATCCCAGGGTCCTGGGATCGAGCCCCACATCGGGCTCTCTGCTCTGCGGGAAGCCTGCTTCTCCCTCTCCCACTCCCCCTGCTTGTGTTCCCTCTCTCGCTGTGTCTCTTTCTCAAATAAATAAAATCTTTAAAAATATATATATTAACAGATCAGCTCTAGAAATATATAAGAAGGTAATTACATCATGACCATGTGGGGTTTACTCCAGGAATGAAAGGTTGATTGGTTTAACATTCACAATCAATGTAACTTACTACATTAACAGAATAAAGGCAAAAAAAAAAATCATGTATCATCTCACTAGGGGTAATAGAAAATAGAAAAAGCATTTGATAAAATTCAACAGTATAGGGACGCCCTTGATCTCGGGGTTGAACTTTTTTTTGTTTTTTCAGATTTTATTATCTGTTAGAGCAAGCATGTGAGCAGGGGGAAGGGCAGAAGGAGAGGGACAGGCAGACTCCCTGCTGAGCACGGAGCCCAACATGGGGCTCAAACCCACCCATAAATAGCACTGACTAAAGGAAATGAGCTGATAAAATTAAAAATTTCATCAAAAGATAATACTATGAGAGTTAAAAAGCTAAGCCATACGCTGGGGAGAAGGTATTTACAATGTTTATCTGACAAAGAATTTCTTTATAAATACAGAATCTACAAACAAATAAAGTCCAATTTTTAAAATAGTTCAAAGAATAGGCACATCAAAAAAGAATATAAACGTATTCAAAAAAAGGGGGCCCGGGTGGCTCAATTAATGACTTCAGCTCAGGTCATGATATCAGGATCCTGGGATCGAGCCCCATGTCTGGCTCTGCGCTCAGCAGGGATCCTGCTTTTCCCTCTCCCTTTTCCTCTACCGCTCATGCTCCCTCTCTCTTTCAAATAAATAAATCCTTTTTTTTTTTAAAGTAGTCAATAAACATAAAATACGTGCCTAATATCTTTAGCCATCCGAGAGAAATATTAAACTGTGTTCGAAAACTACTACATACTCCCCCAAAATGGCTACAATCAAAGAATGACAATTCAAAGTGTTGCCAAGCATGTAGTATGACATGAAGGTTCTTAGATGCTGGTGGAAATGTAAATTGGTGTATAACCACTTTAAAAAAAAACGTTTGCCAGCACCTATCAAAGCTAAACGTATCCAGGAGCTCCGTAACCACACTCCCAAGTATGTCCCCAACAGAAGTGAGTGTTCATGTTCAAAAGGCATGTGCAAGAATAGCCAAAGAAATTTTTTTGTAACAGCTAAAAAACTACAAGCAATCCAAATACTTAACAAAACAGGTATCTAAACTGTGCTGTATTCATATAATGGGATGCTACACAGCAGAGTAAAAATGTATCACAGCTACAGTGTAACACTGAGTGGAAGAACCAAGCATATGATTGTACCTCCTACAGTGTATTATTCTGTATGATTCCATTTATATGAAGTTCCAAAGAGGCAGAACTAAGCTGTGGTGATAGAGATTAGAATTGTGGCCCACCCTGTGTGGAAAGGGTACTAACGGAGAGAAGGGTTTCTGGGCGGTTACACAGGTGTAAAGATGCATAAAATTCAGCAAGCTATACCTCTAGGATTTGCGTATTCTCCATGTAAGAGTCCCCCAGGGGCACCTGGATAGCTCATTTGGTTGTGTCCGACTTGATTTTGGCGCAGGTCGTGATCTCAGGGTTGTGGGATCGAGGCCTGTGTCAGGCTCTGCGCTGGGCATGGAGTCCGCTTAAGATTCTCTATCCCAGGACACCTAGGTGGCTCAGATGGTTAAGCGTCTGCCTTCGGCTCAGGTCATGGTCCCAGGGTCCTGGGATCGAGCCCCACATCGGGCTCCCTGCTCGGCGGGAAGCCTGCTCTCCCTCTCCCACTCCCCTCCCTCCCCCGCTTATGTTTCTGCTCTATCTCTGTCAAATAAATAAGTAAAATCTTAAAAAAAAGATTCTCTATCCCTCCCCTCCCCTCCTCTCCTCTTCTCTTCCTTCCACCTCCCACCCTCTCCCTCTCCCTCTCTCTTCCCCTCTCTAAAAATAAATAAGAATCCCCCCAAATTTTTTTAGGTTAATTTATTTTATTTAGTAATCTGTACACCCAACATGGGACTTGAACTTAGCAACCTCGAGATCAGGTGTCACATGCTCTTCCAACTAAGCCAGCCAGGCGTCCCACAAATCCCCCCCATTTTTTTTTTTTTTAAAGATTTTATTTATTTATTTGAGAGAGAGCACATGAGGGGGGGAGGGCCAGAGGGAGAAGCAGACTCCCTGCCGAGCAGGGAGCCCGATGCGGGACTCGATCCCGGGACTCCAGGATCATGACCTGAGCCGAAGGCAGTCGCTCAACCAACTGAGCCACCCAGGCGCCCCCGCAGCTTGCTCTTAACACGTCTGCGTGGAGGACGGTCTCTGCACCCGGAGCTCATTCTCCACTCAAATATTTCAGCACAGGAGGACTCCCATGGATCCATTTACCCAGAACCTTGGCAGTTTACAACAATTTGCTATGGTGGACGTTGAAATGAATATCCCTGTATGTACAGCATGTCATACACATTTGAATCCAAATATAGGAGATAAACAGCCAGATCAAACTGACCTGTGAGGTTTATCGACAGGCCACGTGCCAGAGGGCCTGCTTCTCCAGACCCTCGCTAAGAGTTTACCACGCTTACTTGCTTGTCCCTGCAAATAAGGTTAGCCAGCTCCTTGTGTTTTGTCATTTATCGTGACTCCTTGAGCTATTTACACCCTTGGCCTATTTTTCTGTAGCCTCTCTCTTCCTGCTAATTTCTAGAAGTTCTTTAAAGAATTAACTTTTGTATGGGGACAACTATCCCCACATCCCCCAATGCCCCCGCTGCTTGTCTTTTTCACGATGCCAGTGTTTCATGTATACATCATTTTCTCCCACTCTGATTTTTTTGAAGATTTTTTATTTGAGAGAGAGAGAATGAGAGAGAGCACATGAGAGGGGGGAGGGTCAGAGGGAGAAGCCGACTCCCTGCCAAGCAGGGAGCCCGATGCGGGACTCGATCCCGGGACTCCAGGATCATGACCTGAGCCGAAGGCAGTCGCTTAACCCCCAAATTTTTAAAACAGTACAGTATATAATCAAATTTTAAATGTTAGGCTGTAGACCAAGGGTCCTTAAACTTTTGGGGTGTGCCAATAAAAATTTACAAAGACATGGTGGGAGTTTGCTAGAGTTTGCCAACCGCTAGCATAGACTAAAACTGATTTCTAAATTTGGGGGGGAATAAAACCTGAATATATTAGAGAAATTTACATTTGATAAGGATAGGAGCCAAGCTAAACCTTGATGTGTCTGACATTGGCAGGGAGACTGGAATGAAGCAAGAGAAGAAAAGCTATGGCATCAAACAGCCTGGATTTGAATCCCCTGGTTTTGAATGCAGCTTACTTGCTATGTGACTGTGAACAAACTGTCTAAGCCACAAATACTTACTATATAAAATAGGAATCCAAATACCATCTCACTGGGTGGTTCTGAGGGGTAATGAGCTAACCCGTTATCAGTATGACATGGTGGTTAAGATTTTGAAGCCAGACTGCCTTGATTTAATACTCAGTTCGATTCCCTCAGTTATTAGCTGTGTGACTTTGGGTAAGTTACTTAACCTCTCTGTGCCTCAGCTTCCTCATTTAGAAAATGGGCTATAATGCTACCTAATAATAGTGCCTTTGGGGGGCACCTGGGTGGTTCAGTCAGTTAAGCCTCTAACTCTTGATCTCAGCTCAGGTCTTGATTTCAGGACCGTGAATTCAAGCCCCGTGTTGGGATCCACGCTGGGCGTGGAGCCTACTTAAAAAAAAGTGCCTTTTTTATGCTGTTGTTGGGAGGATTAAATAAGATAGTACAACAAAATGTTATAATTAATGTAACAGTCAATAAGTGATAGCTGTAGTTATTACATAAAGCATCTAGAATAGTATGAATAAATTATTAATAAGTTACATAAAATAGAACCAAAGAGAGAGATTCATATAATAAGGAGACTCATGCCATGTTTTAGAGGGACTTTGAATACCAGGCAAGAAAAGTTAAGACCTATTCCAACTGACAACATAGAGCATGTTTTCCAGAAAGCTGATTAAGGACTTAGTCTGGCAGTTTACACAAGCTGGACAGAATAGAAGAGAGATACTGAAACTGAAGAGACTGGCCAGGAAACCACAAGTAATTGGACACAGAAACAAAGGCAAATTTGAAAGCAGCATACCATTTCAGGCAAGGTATTAAGAATCTCTGCCTTCAGGGCGCCTGGGTGGCTCAGTCGTTGAGCTTCTGCCTTCGGCTCAGGTCATGATCCCAGGGTCCTGGGATCGAGTCCCACATCGGGCTCCCTGCTCGGCGGGAAGCCTGCTTCTCCCTCTCCCACTCCCCCTGCTTGTGTTCCTGCTCTCGCTATCTCTCTCTCTGTCAAATAAATAAATAAAATCTTAAAAAAAAAAAAAAAGAATCTCTGCCTTCAGGGCGCCTGGGTGGCTCAGACGGTTACGCGGCTGCCTTCGGCTCAGGTCATGATCCCAGGCTCCTGGGATTGAGCCCCACATTGGGCTTCCTGCTCAGCGGGGAGCCTGCTTGTCCCTTTCCCTCTGCCGCTCCACCTGTTTGTGCTCTCTCCCTCTCTATCAAATAAAATCTTTAAAAAAAAAAAAAAAAAGAATCTCTGCCTTTAACCCTGCCCTTCTCTGTAGGTCTGTCAATGGAGTCTACCGGATTGGACTGTATGCTCTTAAAGACATGCCAGCTGGTACTGAACTCACTTACGATTACAACTTCCATTCCTTTAATGTGGAAAAACAGGTAGGCATAATCAGTTCAAGAGGGAGGTTGGGACTTTGTCACAGCACCATACACACCGCAGGCCTTCTGTAAATGTTCTGGTCTGCAGCCGCTGAGAAGTGCATTGGAGAAGGCGGTTTTCCCCCCACTTACCTGGGGTGCCAGCTCTGCTTCGTGGTCTCAGCACTCCGTAGAAAGAGGCTGCTTTGTTGAGTTTGGTCTTCAGTCAGTTCTTAACTTGCCTAGGGAAGAAGTTTTCCCAAAATGTAATCTTTCCTTTCCATGGAAACACATGTTTATTTTACTCTCAGTTATTTTCCTCTGTGTAAAAATTTCTTGACTCAAACTTACTATTGGGTGTACAGAAGCTCAGGCATTCTGTTTGAACTTGTAACTGAGACTGCAGGCCAAAAGCAAGATTGTCTTTCCTTTCAAAGCAACTGTGTAAGTGTGGCTTTGAGAAATGTCGAGGAATCATCGGGGGCAAGAGTCAGCGCGTGAATGGACTCACCAGCAGCAAAAGCAGCCAGCCTGTGGCCACACATAAAAAGTCTGGACGGTCAAAAGAGAAGAGAAAGTCTAAGCACAAGCTGAAGAAAAGGGTGAGTAATGATCTCATTCCTGGCTTTCCCTGCACAGCTGCCTGGGGGCAGTTACAGAGAGAAGGGTGACACCAGGGGGTGGTCCCAATGTTCTTCAAGGGGGTTTCTGATTGACCCTTTCTTTCCTGCAATCCGATCCATGTGTTTTTCAGAGAGGCCACCTCTCCGAAGAACCCAGTGAAAACATCAACACTCCAACAAGATTGACCCCCCAAATACAAATGAAGCCGATGTCTAATCGAGAGAGGTAAAGAGGTTTTCTTGCCTTTGTGTGATTTGCTTGTCACTTTAGAAATTACTAAACATCCGTATGGTTGAGTCATTTCTTTTGTGCAGGAGGTCTTTAGCCAAGAATCGGGATAGATAAATTTGGATTTGGGGGGGAATACATCTTTATTTTCCCCAATTTCTAACTGAAATTTAGCATTTCCTTCAAATGTGATAATAGGCAAAAAGTGTGTGTGTGTGTGTGCGCTTACACGTGTGTAGAATTTGCAGTTTCCATGACTTCATCGATGTTCACATTTTATATCCTGTTACAGTGTTACAAATATCTCAAAATGCCATTTATGTGATTTCCACCTTGAAATTACTGTAGTTGTTAAACCCACCACTAGCCGCTATATCTTGTCATGTGTTAAAAAATTAATGTTTATTTCTATATCACAATTTCAGGGTTTTTTTAATATTCTGAAAACTGAATTTCAGGATATTTGGTTTCCTTTTAACCCTGTATATTAAAAAGTTAAATTTTTAATTAATCTAAAATTTTTTTAAAAGTTATTTAAAACTTTGTTCAGAGAAGGGTGACATGGGCTTCACCAGACTGCCAGAGGAATCCATGGCACAGAAAAGGTCAAGATCCCCTGCTTTGTTGATACATTAATAGAGCAGTAGAAAGGATCTTTAGTGATCATTTTTGCTCCTCCCTATATAGATTCAGGTAAGATTCGTCCATGTCAGAAGTAAGCGAAGTAAATATGTATGTCCTACGTTTCAGATCGTCTTAGGACATCTTCTACATCTTCCCTGACCATATGCTCCAGTATCTTAGAAGGTTCATCAGCATTTATAACTTTACTGTGATTTTTGACCCCTTTTATACCGTATCATTTGAGTCATAGAAATTTTAAACTTCAGGGAAGCAGAGATGATCTAGTCAAGTGGTTTTCTGCTTTGGCTGCATATTTGCCTAGGGAGCTTTTATTTTATTTTATTTTATTTTTTTAAGATTTTATTTATTTATTTATTGGAGAGCGAACGAGAGAGAAACAGCATGAGAGAGGAGAGGGTCAGAGGGAGAAGCAAGCTCCCCGCCGAGCAGGGAGCCCGATGCGGGACTCGATCCCGGGACTCCAGGATCATGACCTGAGCCAAAGGCAGTCGCTTAACCGACTGAGCCACCCAGGCGCCCCCTAGGGAGCTTTTAAAACTTCCTGCTGCCCAGGCCACACCTCAGATCACTTAAACCAGAATTTTCAGGGTGGAACCCAGGCATCAGTAGTTTATAAGGCTCCCCAGATGATTTCAGTGTGACCAGATCAAGAACTTTAAAATTGGACGAGTTTTAAATTACTGAGGCCCACAGTTTGAGACTTACCCAGTTTAGATGTGCACTAGGGTGGGGGTCAAATTATGGAATCATCAAATTGTGTAGAGTCCTTGAAGACACACATAACTTACCTATAAGCTTGGAGGTCTGTGTGGGGGTGCTACACCCAACATTGTTTGCCCAGGGCATATCTATCTCAAATGTCTTTGCCTTTATCTGTCAGTCTAGTTCTCCTTGTTACAGCTAATCCTGAACCTATGCTTCATCTTGCCAGCTTCATTTAGAATTTGTATATATACTCAATAAATCTCTGCCTTCAAGTCAGGCTGTTTTGGTTGCCAGAATTTTTGCAGCTTTTTTTTTTTTTTTTAAAGATTTTGTTTATTTATTTGAGAGAGAGAGAATGAGAGACAGAGAGCATGAGAGGGAGGAGGGTCAGAGGGAGAAGCAGACTCCCTGCCAAGCAGGGAGCCCGATGCGGGACTCGATCTCAGGACTCCAGGATCATGACCTGAGCTGAAGGCAGTCGCTTAACCAACTGAGCCACCCAGGCGCCCGAATTTTTGCAGCTTTTAAGTGCTGTATGCCAGATATTTATAAATAATAGAGGGGAATGTTTTATGTTATATGGAGGAAAAAAAAAGATGCAAAACTGAATTATGTTTTCCCATATATAATTATCTTATAGCTTAATTAACTGATAATTATTCATTTATATCATCGTAACAATGGTTTTGGGGTGCCTGGCTGGCTCAGTCAGTAGAACGTGCGACTCTTGATCTCTCGATTGTAAGTTCGAGCCCCACATTGGGTGTAGAGATTACTTAAAATTTTTAGCGGGCGCCTGGGTGGCTCAGTCGGTTAAGCGTCTGCCTTCGGCTCGGGTCATGATCTCAGGGTCCTGGGATTGAGCCCCACATCGGGCTCCCTGCTCAGCGGGGAGTCTGCTTCTCCCTCTCCCCCTGCTTGTGTTCCCTCTCTCGCTGTCTCTCTGTCAAATAAATAAATAAAATCTTTTTAAAAAATCTTTTAAAAAAAAATTTAATTTTTGAAAAATGGTTTACAGGGGTGCCTGGGTGGCTCAGTCGGTTAAGCATCTGCCTTCAGCTCAGGTCATGATCCCAGGGTCCTGGGATCGAGCCCCACAGTGGTCTCCCTGCTCAGCGGGGAGCCTGCTTCTCCCTCTCTCTCTGCTGCTCCACCTGCTTGTGCTCGCTGTCTGTCAAATAAATAAAATCTTTAAAAAAAAAAAAAGTTTACATAGGATGGACATGTAATAAATGCTTATCAAATTAATGAATTAAGGAACTTCCTTCCTTCCTTACAGGAACTTTGTGTTAAAGCATCATGTATTCTTGGTCCGAAACTGGGAGAAGATTCGGCAGAAACAAGAGGAAGTAAAGCACACCAGTGATAATCTCCACTCAGCATCATTATACACCCGCTGGAATGGCATCTGCCGAGATGACGGGAACATCAAGTCTGGTATGGCCTGGAAATGAAACGCTCCTGTTAATTCCATAATATTATCTCAGAGTGATTATTTTAGTTGCTTTCATTCTATTCAATGATTCTTTTTAGTCTGGATCAAAAAAGCTAAGATCCCAGTGTACAAGCATCAGTCAGCAATCACCTGTCCATCCCAGCTGCTCCAGTTCCTAGTCTGTGCTCTAGGGATTAGGAAGAATCCCCTTCACCAGCTTCCCAAACACCACCTACAGCCTGAGAGTGTCCAGACATGCGATTGGTAGAGGGTCCCCTGCATCCCTTCCTACCTGGAAAATAACTTGCGTATGGGTAAATCGTGACGCTGTGTGCAGGAAAAAATGACAGCAGTGTAAATTTGAAGACTTCTTCCCCCCACATTCAGATGAGCACTATATACACACAGACCTTCGGATTTCTATTCTCCAGGCTTCTTGAGTGAACAACGTAACAGCGCTCCTGAGTTCAGATCTTTTGTCCACTGGCCTGTCCAAGCTTCCTTTCTAACTGCAAATAAGGTGTTCAAAAGCTCATGCTCCTCTTTGAGTCTTTCCTTCTTCCCCCCAAAAAGCAGAAGTGTTGTGTGTGGTGTATGAGGGCATCTGCTGTGTGCAAACTTGATCGATGTAGAAATTTGCCTTCTGTCCTGTCAGTGACTTGACTGGCGTGAGGTCTCTGAACTTACGTCCCAAATAGGGCCAATCTCCTGGTAATAACAACAAGTACTTCCTGAGTCTTTATTATAGGTCAGGGCCTGAGCTCAATACATGAAAAGCATTCCCTATTTAACCTGCACGGTTACCTGCTAAAGGAAGCACCACCACTGTTCCCCCTTTTGCAGTCAAGAAGCTGAGACAGAGTATAAGCAACTGGCCCGAGATCGCAGAGCTAGGAAGTAGTGAAGCCAGAATTCAAACACAGACTCTTCTTGGGACGCAGGCTGGCAGCCGCTGTATCACACAACGTTTGGTCAGAGATTAGGCGCCTCTAATGTGCAGCTTCAGTCTCGGTAAACCCAGTGTTTCCTGACATTTCTTTAAGGAGGAGAGAAAGAACTGCACGATCACTAATCTGCTGAATCACTTCAAGGAAAATTGAGCAAATGGCAAGAGTCCATGGGGGAGGAGAGGCCACACAGTGCTCTCTTTTCCCAGAACTGATTTCCACTGTATCTTTGCAGACGTCTTCATGACCCAGTTCTCCGCCCTGCAGACGGCGCGGTCAGTTCGAACAAGACGGCTGGCAGCAGCAGAGGAAAATATTGAGGTGGCACGTGCAGCCCGCCTCGCCCAAATCTTCAAAGAGATCTGTGATGGCATCATCTCCTACAAAGGTGGCCACACTCACCCCAAAGGCTTTCTCCTCAGCTTTCTGTAAAAATCCTGCCACTCACCCTCACCCGAGACACCCAAGACTGAGAACGACGGATGGTTCAGGGCGAGGGGTTTAGGAGGTTTACTTAGTCCTTCCTTTTGTCAGAGTGTAGAATTTATAGGACTGGTTTCAGTCTTCGGGGAGTGTGGACAGAATCTAAATCCCTTGATCTTCTATGTCAATCTTTGGTATTTGTTGGAATTTTACCATAGTTAAGTACTATATTTAGAAATCACATTTTTTAGCTATAGGATACAAAGAACAGGTCTCTGTCTTGGATGTAATTTTCCTGAATGAGGCAGTGAATTTGCAATTTAAGGAAAAGGGTGTTAATGAACATACGATTTCAGTGTTTCTTAACCTTTTTTTTTTTTTTTTAAGTAATCTCTACACCCTGTGTGGGGCTTGAACTTACAACCCTGAGATCAAGAGTCACATGCCCCACTGACTGAGCTTTTAAAGCATTTTCATGCAGACACCTTTATCACCACTCTTTCCTCTTACAAGATATCTTTAGAGTATGTGTTGTGGGTGATGATGGGGAAGGAGAGTTTTTAATTTGGGGTAGGTAGTGTAATGTATGTGACTTTTTCTGACCAGGAAATTTGGAGATGTTTAAAATGAGAGATTTTTACAAATAATTGCAGCCTTTTGCCCTCAGGTTTGGCCTATCTCTCCCTCCCTCTCCCTAAATTCTGAGTAATTTGGTTTCCCTTCCCTTTTCTTTCTCTGTCTACTTTTTATCTCTGTACTTTAATGGCTCTTTGCAGTTTTGTTAACCTAAGGTATAGAGAAGAAAGGGGGAACTAGCCTGTCCTAATATGTAAAGTCTTGTGGCACCTGATCTCTTTCCATCCTGAAAAAGTCACGCTCCCCATTGCCACCCAGGCCCATCTGATACAATGTGAAACTGCAGCCGGTATGTCTACATGTCCCTACATTCTGGGCATGAAATAACAGGCTTTTTCTCTCACCTAGAAAGTAAGGTAGCCTGTGAAGGTTCCTCAAAAAATTAAAGATGGAAGGTCATGATCCCAGGGTCCTGCGATCAATTTCTGCATCGGGCTCCTTGCTCATCAAGGAGCCTCCTTCTCCCTCTGCCTGCCGCTCCCCCTGTTTGTGCTTGCTCTCTCTCTCTCTCTCTCTCTCTCTATCCTCTGACAAATAAATAAAATCTTTAAAGAAAAAAAAAATAAAGATGGAGGGACACCTGGGTGACTCAGTCGGTTGAGCATCTGACTCTTGGTTTCTGCTCAGGTCACGATGTTTTGATCTCTGGGTTGTGAGATCGAGCCCCGAGTCAGGCTACACGTTCAGCAAAGAGTCTGCTTGGGATTCTCTCTCTCCCTCTCCCTCTGTCTCTCCCTGCCCCGCCTCCACCCCCCCCCCATACTCCCTTCACTCTCTCTCTCTCAAATAAATAAGTCTCTTTTATATTTTTAAGATTTGGTTAATTTATTTGACAGAGAGAGCATGAGCAGAGGGAGGGGCAGAGGGAGAGGGAGAAGCAGGCTTCCCGCGGAGCAGGGAGCCCGATGTGGGGCTCGATCCCAGGACCCTGGGATCATGACCTGAGCCGAAGGCAGACGCTTAACTGACTGAGCCACCCAGGAGCCCCAACTTTATTTTTTTTTTAAGATTTTATTTATTTATTTATTTAACAGAGAGAAAAAGGTAGCGAGAGCAGGAGCACAAGCAGGGGGAGTGGGAGAGGGAGAAGCAGGCTTCCCACCGAGCAGGGAGCCCGATGCAGGGCTCGATCCCAGCACCCTGGGATCATGACCTGAGCCAAAGGCAGACGCTTAACCAACTGAGCCACTCAGGCGCCCCAATAAATAAACCTTTTAAGAAAAAAGAAAAGAAAAGACAGGAATACAAAAAAATTAAAAATAAATAGGTAGAAGTACTGTATGACTCAGTAATCACACTACTGGGTATTACCCAAAGAAAATGAAAGTATTAATTCAAAAAGATACATGCACCCCGGTGTTTTTTGCAGCATTATTTAGAATAGCCAAGATACGGAAGCAGCCCACGTGTCCATTCATAAATGAATAGGTGGTATATACATGCAATGGAATATTACTTGGCCATGAAAAAGAAGGAAATCTTGCCATTTCTAACATGGATGGACCTACAGGGCATTATGCTTAGTGAAATAAGTCAGACAAATACCGTGTGATTTCACTTGTATGTGGAATCTAAAAAGCAAAATGAGCAAAAAGATTCTTTTTTTTTTTTTTAAAGATTTTATTTATTTATTTGAGACAGAGAGAATGAGAGACAGAGAGCATGAGAGGGAGGAGGGTCAGAGGGAGAAGCAGACTCCCTGCCGAGCAGGGAGCCCGATGCGGGACTCGATCCCGGGACTCCAGGATCATGACCTGAGCCAAAGGCAGTCGCTTAACCAACTGAGCCACCCAGGCGCCCGAGCAAAAAGATTCTTAAATACAGAGAACAAACTGGTGGTTGCTGGAGGGGATGGGTGAAATAGATAAAGGGGATTAAGAGACTTGCAGTCACAAAACAAATAAGCCACAGAGATGAAGAGTACAGCATAGGGAGTGTAGTCCATAATACTGTAATAACTGTGTGTGGTGACAGATGGTGACTGCACTTATCGTGGTGAGCGTGGAATAATATACAGAATTGTCAGATCACGGTGTTGTGCACCTGAAATTAATATAACATTGTATGTTAACTATACTTCAATAAAAAATTAGAATGTTTGGGCGCCTGGGTGGCTCAGTTGGTTAAGTGACTGCCTTTGGCTCAGGTCATGATCCTGGAGTCCCGGGATCGAGTCCCGCATCGGGCTCCCTGCTCAGCAGGGAGTCTGCTTCTCCCTCTGACCCTCCCCCCTCTCATGCTCTCTCTATCTCATTCTCTCTCTCAAATAAATAAATAAAATCTTTGAAAAAAAAAAATTAGAATGTTTTTAAAGATTTTATTTATTTATTTATTTGAGAGAGCTCACGAGCGGGGGGATGAGCAGAGGGAGAGAGAGAATCTTAAGCAGACTCTGCACTGAGCGCAGAGCCCACACAAGGCTCGATCTCACAACCTTGAAATCTTGACCCGAGCTGAAATTAAGAGTCAGAGGCTTAATCGACTGAGCCACCCAGGAGCCCCATAAAATTGAATTTTTTAAATGAAAGTAGGTAAGGTAGCAAGTAGCCCCACAGCCTGAATTGTTTTCATAATATAAAGTAACTGTGTTATAAGAAAATGGATTCCAGAAAATATTTACAGTACTAAGTTATTCATTATCTGGAGTTTAATTGAATCCAAACCAACAGAATAATATTAACTGTGGTCCATTAACAAGAACTAGAAGGTACTATTTGGATAAGACATTCTTTGCTTTCGTAAAACTTGTAGAGCAGGGAATTGTCCTCAGCAGCCTCGCCGCTTCAGTAATTTCCCATCTGTCGCTATTCATATTCTGGGTCATCCTGAAAGTATCTTCCCTGCCTCTGAGTACCCACATTTCTGAAAAGTCCTGTACATTTCATGGTCGGGCCTCAAAAAAGCTTAGATTTTTTTTTTTTTCCCCTAACTTCTAATTTGGGGGCTTCTACATTTTCAGTGAGGAGTTAGTACTTGCCTCTCTCGTATCATCACATAGTCCTTCTAAACCTTGTTTTCTTTTGCAGATTCTTCCCGACAAGCTCTGGCAGCACCCCTTCTGAACCTCCCCCCAAAGAAAAAGTAAGTTCACAAATGTGGGAATCCTGTGAATTTTCAGTCAGTGCCAAGTGTGCCAGATTGACAGCCTGGCTTTCTGCTCCAGGAATGCTGATTACTATGAGAAGATCTCCGAGCCCCTGGACCTGGCCACCATAGAGAGGCAGATCCTCACTGGCCATTACAAGACTGTGGAGGCCTTTGATGCTGACATGCTCAAGGTGTTTCGGAATGCTGAGGTACTTACACCGACTTAAAACACGGATTTAAGAAGTTTGTTTTGAGGGGGAGCTGGGCAGGGGATGGACTAGACGGGGGGTTGGCTAGACAGATGGGACGTGGGCTAGGCGGGGGTGGACATTAAGGAGGGCCCTTGTCGTGTTGAGCACTGGGTGACATACATAAGTGATGAATCACTGAATTCTCCTGAAACCAATATTACACTATAGGTTAACTAGAATTTAAATAAAAACTTTAAAAAAGGACACCTGGATGGCTCAGTTCGTTCAGCGTCTGCCCTCGGCTCAGGTCATGATCCCAGGGTCCTGGGATCGAGCCCCACGTTGGGCTTCCTGCTCTGCCGGGAGTCTGCTTCTACCTCTGCCTGCCACTCCCCCTGCTCATGCTCTCTCTCGCAAATAAATAAAACCTTTTTTAAAATCAATTTTTTTTTTTAAAGTTTGTTTTGAAGGGCACTGTTCTAGAAGCTTAAGATTTTTACCTTCTATCAACCTTTATATTTCTGGCTAAGAAAGGCAACAATTTTTTTTTAAGATTTTATTCAGGGGCACCTGGGTGGCTCAGTCGTTAAGCGACTGCCTTCGGCTCAGGTCATGATCCCAGGGTCCTAGGATTGAGCCCCGCGTTGGGCTCTCTGCTCTGCGGAACGCCTGCTTCTCCCTCTCCCACCACCACCCTCCCCCCGCACCCCGCTTGTGTTCCCTCTCTCGCTGTGTCTCTCTCTGTCAAATAAATAAATAAAATCTTTAAAAAAAAGAAAAAAGATTTTATTCATTTATTTGAGAGAGAGAGCACAAGCAGGGGGAGAGGCAGAGGGAGAGGGAGAAGCAGGCTCCCTGCTGAGCAGAGAGCCTGATATGGGACTCAATCCCAGGACCCTGGGATCATGACCTGATCTGAAGGCAGATGCTTAACCGACTGAGCCACCCAGGTGCCCTAAAAGGCAACAGTTTTTATTGGGCACCCTTTGTGTAAGGATTAGGTGTACTAAATATTGTGGAATCTTATATAATAAAGATACTGATATGACTAGAATGAAAGGTTAAATTATACTACCTAAAAAGAAATTTTTGTAAAAACCTAATATAGGGGATGCCTGGGTGACTCAGTTCAGCATCCGGCTCTTGGTTTCAGCTCAGGTCGTGATCTCAGGGTCATGAGTCCCACATTGGGGCCACGTGCATGCGCACACCCACACTCTCCCACTCACTCTCTAGTTGAATGGATAAATCTTGGGGGAAAACAACCTAATTTAGTATTGAACCTTTGTATTTACAAAATACATTTTACCATACTTAAGTCATATCTGTAGTTTCTTTCCTCAAGACAATAAATACATGTGAAATACACAGAATTATGTATAGTAAGTAGAAATAAATCTGAAGGATGGAATTGAGGGGGGTTAGGTTAATGGGCGGTAGATTAAGTGAAGCTCATTGATGAGAAGGTGACCTTGAACTGATTTTTTTTTAAAGATTTTTTATTTTTTGACAGAGAGAGGCACAGCGAGAGAGGGAACACAAGCAGGGGGAGTGGGAGAGGGAGAAGCAGGCTTCCCGCCGGGCGGGGAGCCCGATGTGGGGCTCGATCCCAGGACCCTGGAATCATGACCTGAGCCGAAGGCAGACGCTTAACGACTGAGCCACCCAGGCGCCCCTCACTGTATATATATTTTATTTTTATTTATTTTTTTTTAAAAGATTTTTTATTTATTCATTTGAGACACAGAGACAGAGAGAGAGAGCATGAGCAGGGAGAGAGGCAGAGGGAGAAGGAGAAGCAGGCTTCCCGCAGAGCAGGGAGCCCGATGTGGGGCTCGATCCCAGGACCCTGGGATCATGACCTGAGCCGAAGGCAGACGCCTAACGACTGAGCCACCCAGGTGCCCCGACCTTGAGCTGATTTAAAGGAGAAGATTGAATATTGTATGGTACATAGAAAAGAGGAAGTTTTGGGGCGCCTGGGCGGCTCAGATGGTTAAGCATCTGCCTTCGGCTTGAGTCATGATCCCGGGGTCCTGGGATTGAGCCCCACATCGGGCTCCTGGCTCAGCAGGGAGCCTGCTTCTCCCTCTCCCTCTGCCTCTCCCCCTGCTCATGCTCTCTCTCTCTATGTGTCTCAAATGAATAAGTAAAATCTTAAAAAAGAGGAAGTTTTCCAGTGATTTTGAAATACCTTGGAGAGGAATATGAAGGACAAAAGGGGCTATAAGATAAAGGAAGGTGAGGACAGAAACGAGAGAAAAACAGACAAGTAGGAGAAGAATTAGATCAGTCCTGAATTAAAACATGTTTTCTACTGAAACCAGCTTCCATATCCCAAGCTTTAGCTCTATCCCCAGCATCTGCCAGACAGAGTAAGTGCAGATGTCCCACACACCACACCTGTGAGAGTGACTCCTGTTCCATGCTCACTGGGTGTCTGAGCTGAGGACAGTAAGGCCTGTGGCTAAGTTGAATGACAGCAGCAGAGCAAATGGGACACCATCATGCAGATTCTAATTTTTATTCATGTTAGTTGATATTTGCTGGTATTGAAAATCTGTTAACCAAAACAGGAGAACAATGAAAATCCTCCTGCTTCCTCCTGTGTGTGGGTGTGGGTGTGGGTGGGTGGGTGTGTGTTTGAAGTAAGCTCTACCCCCACCATGGGGCTCAAACTCACCACCCTGAGATCAAGAGTCATGGCTCCATTGACTGAGCCGGCCAGGCGCCCCTCTTCAGGTATATTTTTAAGCCACGTTGAGAAGACCAAACAGGATTTCTTTTTCCTGGTTTCTTCAGAAGTACTATGGGCGTAAATCCCCAATTGGGAGAGATGTTTGCCGCCTACGGAAGACCTACTACAATGCCAGGCACGAGGCATCAGCTCAGATTGATGAGATTGTGGGAGAGACAGCAAGTGAGGCCGACAGCAGCGAGACGTCAGTCTCCGAGAAGGAGAACGTGCACGAGAAGGACGACGATGTGATCCGCTGTGTCTGCGGCCTGCACAAGGATGAAGGCCTCATGATCCAGTGCGACAAGTGCATGGTGAGGCCCGAGCGGGGCACAGGCCTGCTCCTCAGGGGCATGGCGGCCACCTTTGACAAGGCCTCCAGGCTTGGCTTGCAGGTTTAGGAACTTTAGCTCTCACCCCTCACTGTGCGCCAGATTGCCTTTCTCTTGTTTCATACCTCTGGCGTGTTCCCCTCTCGTTTCTTTCCCACCTGTCTTTCTCCCTGCCCACTTCCCCGCTGCACGCACCTCACGGCATCTGGAGCGAGAAGCATGTTCCTGTGCAGGACCGGGCTTTACGCCAGAGCCGCGTCGCGGTGCTGCATCCCGTAGCATTGATGCGGGCACGCACAGCGCGCCGGCCGAGCTCCTGGTGCAGGAGTGTCTGAACCTGCTACCTCACTGAATGGGAAGTGGAGCCAAGAGGGGCAGGGCAGCCAGGGCGGTCAGGAGGCTGGAATTAGGCAACAGCCCAGAGAAGCGTGGTGTAACTAAGGCCTCCACACGGCCTGGTCGCTGGTGTGTGCCACTTCGTAAGCACCGTGTGGCGCTGTATTCGTTCATCCTCCCGTTCTCTGTCCAGCTCGTTTCCTTTCCCACATGAATGTAGTGTGGACCAGTCAGTGTACCTGCGTTCAGACAGGCTCTTCTTTTCCCCCTATTTTAAGCCATCTGTCTCTAATTTCTCACTCACCCACTTATCCCTTAGTTCTGTTTGACTTTGCCCTGTCCTACTGCTAATTTTTTGTTGTTCTTAGCCCCCAGCACTTCTCTCAGTAAGTCTGAGTCCCCCCTCCCAACTGCACTCTTCTCCCCGCAGGTGTGGCAGCACTGTGACTGTATGGGCGTGAACTCAGACGTGGAGCACTACCTTTGTGAGCAGTGTGACCCAAGGCCTGTGGACAGAGTAAGCTGCCCTCTGGTGATACTGGGGTCTACAAGTAGGAGATGTACATGGTCTCTTATCTGCCCTGCTCCTGGTGCACTGAATTTCCTTTGATAAGTCACTCAGCCTCTCTGGGCCTTAGTTTCTTACACTTTACACTAGGGTAATAATTCTGCCCTTTCGTTTCTCAAGTGTGTGGTCAAAGGGGAAGTAAAATACTTAGAAACCTGTGGAAGGAATGATACTATATAAACACTGTCAACTATCCATGAAAGAAGTACTTGTGAAGCCCAGAACTTGAGTATACAGGTTAGTCTTAGGCCCACTTTCCAGGAGAGACAGTGGGTTGGGTAACTTGCCCAAGTTACTAAATGGGTTTTTGTCCTGGTTCTGCTGTGTTTACACGCGTGATCTCGAGCAGGTCTTCTCTATAAAGGGAAGTGTTTTACACAGTATTTCTTAACAGCAGTGTTGTCATTTTGAGCGGACATTTCTGTGCTCTGAGGGATGTGCTGCGGAATGTCTGGTATCCCTGGGCCTCGGGCACTAAATGCTAGTGCTTCCCTGAGTCCTTGTGACAGTCACTGTCCCCCTCACACATTTTCATGCTCCCCAGGGGGTGCAAGAGCAGCCATATGATTAGTGCTTCATACAGTTAGTTTGGGGTACTTGGCCTATCAGTTTTATTTTCTGCCTTCACTTTCCCAACTCAACTCCAGCTGCTTTCATTTTTGTGTACATGTGTGTTGTGTTGAAATGACTAAACAGTAAGTCTTAAATTGGTTGCGAATTCTAGGTTTGAGTTCTTTTCCTCTTGAATGGAGCTCAGTAGGCGGGCGTAGTAGTCCCAGTCCTTATCTGTTGGCTTTCCATTCTTACCAGGAGGTACCCATGATTCCTCGGCCCCACTATGCCCAGCCCGGCTGTGTCTACTTCATCTGTTTGCTCCGAGATGACTTACTGCTTCGTCAAGGTGTGTACACAGGAGCTGACCCTCCCTTTCTGAGTGGTGGGAGTGTCTGCTCTCTGCATAATAGTTATTGTCACCACATGACCTTACATAGCAGTTGAATATGGTTGACCCATGGACAATGCAGGCTTTAGGGGCACCAACCCCACCCCCCCACACAGTCAAAAATCCACATACAACTTTTGACTCCCCAAAAACTTACCTACTAATAGCCTACTGTTGACCAAGCCTTACTGGTAACATAAATAGTCGATTAACACATATTTTGTATGTTACATGTATTGATATATTGCATGCTTACAATGGAGTAAGCTAGAGAAAAGAAAATGTTAAGAAAATCACAAGGTTTTTTACATTACATCTACAATACTGTACTGTATTCATTTAAAAAAAAAAAAAAAATCTGTGTATATTTCGACCCGTGCAGCTCAAACCCATGTTGTTCAAGGGTTGACAGTATAGGTTTGTGTGTCCTTGGACTTTATACATTTTCCCTTCCACCAAATAAAACTAATTTGGAGAGACCAGGATGTCATAAAGCTAATTTTAGGACTGAGAAGGAGATGGAAGACCTCCCTCGTGCCATTCTCATAGTCCAGAATTGATGACCATCACTGTTAGACTGTCAGTGGTAGCTCTGTATCTGTTGTTTGTTTTAGACCTTGGATCGGACCAGTGGACATCTCACAGAGTTCACGCAGGCATCATTTAACTTGTCCTGTGCCTTCCTAGGCGACTGCGTGTACCTGATGCGGGATAGCCGGCGCACGCCTGACGGCCACCCAGTCCGCCAGTCCTACCGACTGTTGTCGCACATTAACCGAGACAAACTGGACATCTTCCGCATTGAGAAGCTTTGGAAGAATGAAAAGTACGTGTTGAGGTCTTCTCTCTTCTTCCAGCTCTGCCCTTCCAGCACAGAGCTGAATATTGCCTAGGATCTTGCCAGTCGACTGAACCTCTCCCGTTCTTCCTTAGAGAGGAACGGTTTGCCTTTGGTCACCACTACTTCCGCCCGCACGAGACCCACCACTCTCCGTCCCGCCGCTTCTATCACAACGAGCTGTTTCGGGTGCCACTCTACGAGATCATTCCCTTGGAGGCTGTGGTGGGGACCTGCTGTGTCCTGGACCTTTATACGTATTGTAAAGGTAAGTGACCTGAGCTGCTAAAGAAATGACCTCCTGTCCCCTGTTCCTTCATTTGCAATTGCCACTCCATTCTTACTGTCTCCCAGGCTAGCTATGAAGCTTCAAAAAGCTGTATTTTTTCTTTCTTTTAGCTAGCGCTTGGTACTCAATAAACGCTTTTTTGTTTTTCTTTTTTAATTTTTTTTCTTGATAATAAATGTTAATCCCCCCCCCCGTTTTTTTGGTTGTTTTTTTGTTGTTGTTGTTGTTTTAATTAGCATTTCTTAGTACTGTGTATTCGGCATTTGTCACAAGGCATGTTCTTCCACCCATTCCAGAATCCCAAAGGCCATCAACAACTCTGGACATTAAACAAACCCAAAAAGCACACTAGCTTTTTGAGCTCCATGGTTAACAGTGTAGGCTGTGGAGTCAGATAATCTATTTTCAAATTCCAGCCCCACCACTTTTTACCTGTGTGTCCTTGGGCAAGTTACCTAATCTACTGGCAGTAGGGATTAGTACCTATTATAGTGTTTTGTGAAGATTAAATGAAGTATTCTGCAAAGCGCGTGGCCCAGTTTGGGCTCACAGTGAAAGCTTAGTATGCCTAGTTGTCACCATTAGCGAGCTCGCCTGCCTCGCCTTCTCTGTTGTAGCAAATGGTTCAGAAGAATATGTACTCCATTTAAGCATCGGCTGCTTGGGGCTCCATGATTCTGGGGACTTCATCTCCCAGTTATAAAGTGCTTATTTCCAAATGTGCTCCCCTCATTCATCCTTTCCTCTCTCCTAATGTCACCACACTCTGTGTTCCCTCACAGATTCCTGCAGCACTTGGGTGAGCTGCCTGTCTGGTTCCTTCCCAGCCAGTGACCTGCCCTTACACTCTGAGATACACACACACACCTCTCTCCTTTTCCAGCGCTGCAGTCTGGGGTCTCTCCTTTCTTCTGCAATCACCAGATGCCTCTCAGAATCGCTACAGTGTCCCCTCTTCAGGGTCCCACTGCCCTCCCAGTGGTGTGGGCTCATCTCTGGGCAGCTCGAGCTCGAGGTGAAGCAGGGGAAGGCAGGAGAGTTCTTTAACAGTATTTGAACTCCTAGGGAGACCCAAAGGAGTGAAGGAGCAAGATGTGTACATCTGTGACTATCGGCTTGACAAGTCCGCACACTTGTTCTACAAGATCCACCGGAACCGCTATCCTGTCTGCACCAAACCCTACGCCTTTGACCACTTCCCCAAGAAGCTCACTCCCAAAAGAGATTTCTCAGTAAGTTTCCTTCCACTTACCTGTCATGTCAGCGCAATATAGTTCATGCATGGAATTCCTAGGGTAGGAACCTCCAGGCTCTCTGCTGCTTCATCCTGTTAGTCCATCCCAAACTCTAGGAATCTGTCTTTAGTTTGAATTTTTTTTTTTTTTTTTTAAAGTAGGCTCTGTGCCTAGCGTGGAACCTGACACAGGGCTTGAACTCACGACCCAGGGATCAAGACCTGAGCTGAGATCAAGAGTCAGACACCCAACTGACTGAGCCACCCAGGCACCCCTGTTTGGGATTTTTAAACAGCATGAATACATTGATTCTGCGTTTCCTGGCATGGGCTGTTTCTCAACAAGTTGTTGATGTCCATGTTATAGTCAGGTTTTCTTCTTTTCTCTATCACCTCTTTACAGTCTTGGCCCTGGAGCTCTAGTGTAGTTTTTGGTTGTGTTTTCATATCCACAATTTTAAGAAGCAAGCAGAGAATAGCAAGAACCCTGAGAAAACTTTGGTGAAAATAATTCAGGGCTTTTTCCTTATATCTCTGCATTTAAAATGTAAGACACCATTGTTATATAAAATGTGAAAAGTATAGAGGCATTAAGAAGAGAAATTTGCATGTCATCCCACTACCCAGAAAATAATCACTGTTAACATTTTCATTTCTTGCCTTTGCCGTGCACTTTTTCTTTAAATTGTTGTGAACATACTCCTCCAGGTCTTTTGTTCCGTCATCAGTCCACAGAGGCTTTGGACATCTATCCATCCGTCCGTTTGCGCTAATCAAACTTTGGACTAAGCTCCTCATCTTTGACTAAGCTGCTTTCTGTGGGCTTGTCAAAAATTGTGGCCATCTTCCTGGAATGTTGAGAAACCATCTAACCAGAAAGCAAACTTTATATCCCTGTTTTTCCTATAATTGTTTTTGGATTTCTCTAAACAGTATTTATTTTATATTCTCTCTGCACACCACCAAGCCCTGCCTCTCATCTAGACTTCTTTGGTCTTGCTTGCTTGGGCAACAGCTCACAGGTCAGCTTTAAAGCCCCAACTTGCACTACTTAACGTTAGGATGGGAGCCCGTCCCTCTTACAGGGGGCAGGCTTACAAGACACCAAAACCACCGTGGCCTTACAGACTGACAGAAGGACGGACCCTCTGCCCTTAAAACACAGCCACCCAGCACGGAAGGGCTCTAGCCTGTGTTTTCCTCCCTGGCTCCCCAGCTCCTCTGAGCCAGCTTCTGCAGCACACTTACCACTTCCCTTTCTTTTCAGCCTCATTATGTCCCAGACAACTACAAGAGGAACGGAGGGCGGTGAGTGCCCTGGGGGACGTGAGGGGAGCCCTTATATAAGGGGTTGGACACCAACTTGAGTGGAGCAGGAGAACCAGCATCAAGGACTGGGGACTCGGTGACAGTGGCCTGTGGTGCTGGCAGTGACTCGGAAGCACTGGGTGTCAGGGGCACGGTCTGCTGATGGAGCTTTAGTCGGGGGCAGGGAGGGAGACTCAACAAGGAGTAGAAACAGAAGGACAAGAAGATTTGGAACAGAACTCTAGACAGGTTCAGGAAAGTCTCCTTTTTTAAGATTTCTGCAAGCTTTTCACATTACCCCAAGGTGTCTCAGTTCTTGGGACCGCTGCCGAGGACCTGCTGTCAAGTAGCTGTTCAGAGCAGAGCTTTCACTGAGCGTGGCGGGCACGTAGCTTTTACTTGTGCTGGTTTTGTATGTGAGAGTCTTGTTCTTAGAGAAGGAGCAGTGAAGGCTTTCCTTCCGTCTCCCTTTGGGGTGGGGGGCGGCGGGCCGCACTGATACTGGGGCTGGCGGGGAGGGCAGAGTCCTCAGTGATGCACGTGAGGACAGAGTCGGGAAAGGCAGGCTCCATGCGGATTCTCAACTGTGGCTGGACTGTGGGCATCACAAGGTTGCATCATACTTCTCTGGCGGCTAGCCAGGCAGTTTGACCAGCTCTGGGACAGTGTATGGATTCCTGAAAGAAGGAAACATGAGTTTTATAATTAGAAAATAGATTTCAGAAAAAGGTAGTGATTTGTGCAAATAATAATACAGTGATAACCAGAGCCAAGGCTCCTAAGAGCTAGACTCAGGATCTCAATCCAGCCTGAGGTGCCGTCCCTCTCCTCCCCTCCGCTCCGCTCCCCTCCTGAGTGCCCTGAACAGCCTTAGTCAAAATGCCCATATCTCTCTGGCAGGTCATCCTGGAAGTCCGAGCGCCCAAAGCCACCCCTAAAAGACCTGGGCCAGGAGGATGATGCTCTGCCCTTGATTGAAGAGGTTCTGGCCAGCCAGGAGCAAGCCGCCGATGAGGTGCCCAGCCTGGAGGAACCAGAACGGGAGGGGGCCCTTGCTGAGGTCAGCGAGGGTGAAAAGAAACGAGAGGAGATGAGTCAGGAGTCCCAGCCTGCCTGTAGCCCTGAGGAGCGGCGGCACAGCCAGCGGGAACGACTCAACCAGATCTTACTCAGTCTCCTTGAAAAGATCCCTGGGAAAAATGGTAAAGAATCGGGGCGCATGTCCGGGGTCTGAGATAAAGGGGAAATTAGTGAGGAAGGAATGAAAAAGAACAGCTTACCATTATTGCCAGGATGGAAAGTGTTCTGTGAAAACGTCATAGTTCTTTGATGGGCCCTGCACATGGCTCCATCCCGGGAAGGGGGCTGCGGGCAGTGAGAGCCTCCCCCCACCCCACCCCGGAGAGCTTCTCTCCTGGGGCTGGAGGAAGGCCTGAGGTGCTTCGAGGTCGGAAAAGGAGTCGGTGGACTCCTGTGACCTCCTTAGAACTCAAATCTGGAATGAGGAGTGGGAGGGTGGTGTTTGATGAGCCTCTTTGGTTCTGTTTTCAGCCATCGACGTGACCTACTTGCTGGAGGAAGGGTCAGGCAGGAAGCTGCGAAGGCGTACTTTGTTCATCCCAGAAAACAGCTTTCGGAAGTGACCCTCAAAGGAGAAGCTTGAGCATCTGCGATCAGTGGAGCTAACAGTCCTGCCTCTTGTCCTCTGAGTGTAGACAGGGGTGGGAAGGGTCCGTCCGGCAAGGGGAAGGGGCCATGTCGTTGACATTAGGTACTTCATAAATCTTGGAGCTAGTGGAGAGGAAGGGAGTCTGTCTAAACAGTTCAGTTTAATTTGTTTTCCTCTCCACCGCTTTCCCCCGAGGGTTCATGATGGGAGGAGGACGGAGCACACGGCGGGGGGGGGGGGGGGGTGACCGGAGCCTTGTGGTACTTTACAGCACTCGCCCCTGCCCCCAGCTCGGGTCTTTCTGGGCCATCCTCCGGTCCCACAGGCACTGCTGCCAGGCTGCTTCCTCTACCAGGTGTCACTCCCAGTCCCTCAGGAGGATGTCCCCACCCCACCCCGCCTCTTCTCTGTGGGCTCCAAGAGCTAGCCCGGAGACCTCAAACAGAAACAGTAGCTGGGGCCTCTTTCCAGATAGATCCTTGACCAGGAAAGTTTCTCTCTCCTTTCTTGCCCAATCAGGTCAAAGTAAAACGTGAACTGACAAGTCCAAGCACTTGTGTCTGCCGCCCTTCTCCCTACCTCTCCTCCCTGGACTGTAATCCTGGAATAGGGAAGGCCCCCATGGGGTCAGAGGGCACAGGACGTACTGTCGTGATTTTCGTTTGACCCTTCATAACCTGCCAAACCTGTTTGTTTCTAACGAGAAGGCCGGGCCCCCGCCCGCCCGTGTGCCGCCCCACACTGTGGCTTGCGGGTCCGCTGTGTCGCACGAACGCAGACGCCCTCCGAGCCGACTCCCCTGCCACGAGTCACTGCACAGGCTGTTGAGCAGTGTTCGCCGGCCAGAGTGTTTGTCGTGAGTGTGCACCATCACTTTAAAACACTACTCTCGTTTTCCTCGTTACACGGTTTTCAGTGTCCACCTCCCAGAGACAGTGCTCGCCCCGCCCGTCCTGTCTCCTCCAGCCTGATGGTGACAGCAGCAGCGGGAGGGACGTCAGGATGTCGCTTTCCTTCCCATTCTCTTGGCCAGAAGCTACCAGACGATACCGTCTCTTTAAAAATAAAATTTAAAAAGCTTTGCTTTGTTGTCTTCTCAGACATACATATGCATATACGTTTTAGATGTTCTTATAAGAGAAAAGATGGTTTTTAAACGTGCCAAGTTGTGTGTGTGTGTGTGTGTGTGTACATCTGCCGCGCGGCCAGGAAGCAATACAGCAGGAAACACATGGCGTCGCTTCCCGCTAACCCCGGACCAACGCTGTCCTCACTGTACATTTCCCCGATGATGACGACGCTCTGACTTGTTTAGGTAGAAACATTGACACCTTCCATTCCATTGAATCTTTTTTTCTTTTTCTCCTTTCTGTGTCAATCTTAAGGGAAAAAAAACAAAACAGAACAAGAGACAGGGGATGCCAAAGATCCCCTTGAGCAGAGAAAAAGCAGAATAAATATTTTATTAAAGAAAAGAGAATTAAGAAAATAGTTTGGAGTATTTTCTTACTGTAGAGAAGCACTGTACATTACGACGAGACCTGGGTATCAGATACTCACGTGTGGAGCTGGGAACGTCGCATGTCCACGCCCATCTAAGTGGTTTCTTTTCGTTTTCATTGCAGGGAGCTGGGTGGGAGGGAGGTGGGGAATAGGGGCACTTTGGGGGTCTCCTTTTAGTCAAAAAGCAGGAAAATGACAAGAAAGAGATTAAAATTCAATATTTCCTTGAATAGTGTTAAACACTAAAATTTTAAAAAAGAAAAAAGAAAAACGAAAAAAACTTTGTAAAATATGAGAACAGAAGCAAAAGACACTACGCTGTCATTTTATCTTTCTTTTGTTGAAAGACTAAAAACCGAAATGTTTTTTAGACAATCAAATGTTAGGTAAGTGCAAAAACTTGTTTTTTCTTACTGGTGTAGAAATTAATGCCTTTTTTTATTTTTCGGTTATTTTATAATAATGAAATAAAAAGAACCCCCTAGCTGCCAGGTGGGTTTTGGTGTTTGAAATGCGGGGCAAAGCACTACATCACTGCAAATAGATACAGAGTTAGTCTGCATGTCTGTAGGCTGTGTGATTGCGGAAAATATAAATGCTGCTAATATATTTCCTTTTTACAAAAGCATATCTAAATAGATGATTGTTTTGATGTTAATCTTTGTAAATTATGTATTACCAATTTTAACATTGGATGTAATTGCATAAAAAGCTTGCATCTCAATCCTTGAAAGTCTAGTATTAAATGGAAAAAACTTTTCCTAACAACAGAGTGGTGAGCTTGCTGTTTTTTCCCCTTTCCTGGCCTCCATTTGTCTTCCAGGATCTCCTTCCTCCATCCTGTTTCCAGACAGATCTTTTTAAAACCACGTCATCAGCATCCTGGGGCCTTGCAGGGGCACACTCACCCTGACTAGGAGATAAAGCCATTTCCTCAATCTTAGGATCTTTTTGGTCGGAGCCCAGCCTAACCAACCAACAGAATAATCATTGAGCCCTCTGTCCTCTGCAAACATACGCACACATCACTCATTCGGTATTCATGAACAAACCCCAGGCTTGGCAACAGTAACTTCAGGCCACTGTGTCAGACCATTTCCATCCTAAGCAGCTTACATGTATTCAGTAATTAATCTTCACAACAGACGTTTTAGGTAGGTACCCAAACCCAATTTTATAGATGAGGGAACTGAAGCAACACAGAGGTTAAGTAATTTGCCCAGGATCATCTAGCTAGTTAGATAATCCTCATTATAGCCCTCTGTAGTTACTATTCCCATTTTGTAGAAATGAAAACTGAATCTCAGCAACTTGCCAGAGATCACCTAGTAACTAGTGTTGGACTCAGAATTCCAAAATCTTCATGTTCATCTGCAAACAGAAGTGTCAGAAATAGTGTGACCCTACTAAGGAAGATAGATTCACTCCTGCCAGCAACTGAAGGACCCAACAAAACATCATCCCAGACATGGATCACCACTGCAGCTCTGAGTTCAGCTGGAACGGTTGCTCAGAAGCATCAAGACTACTGACTGCATTCCCAGGACGCAAGGGTGGTTTGATATTTGCAAATCAGTCAATGTATTACATCACATCAATAAGAGGATAAGAACCATATGATCATTTCAATAGATGCAGAAAAAGCATTTGATCATGATAAAAAACCCTCAGAGTAGGTTTAGAGGGAACATACCTCAACATCATAAAGGCCATATGTGAAAAACCCACAACTAACATCATACTCAATGGTGAAAAAGTGAGAGCTTTTCCATAAGGTCATGAACAAGACAGGGATGTCCACTCTCACCACTTTTATTTAACATAGTCCTGGAACTCCCAGCCACAAGCAATCAGGAAAAAGCAATAAAGGCCATCCAAATTGAAAAAGAAGAAGTAGGGGCACCTGGGTGGCTCAGTCAGTTAAACATCTGCCTTCGGCTCAGGTCATGATCTCAGGGTCCTGGGATTGAGCCCCACATCAGGCTCCCTGCTCAGTGGAGAGCCTGCTTCTCCCTCTCCCTCTGCCCGCCTCTCCCTCTCCCTCTGCCCTCTGCCTGCTTGTGCTCTGTCAAATAAATGAATAAGTATTTAAAAAAGAAAAAAGGAAGAAGTAAAACGTTCACTATTTTCAGATGACACCATACTACATAGAGAAAACCCTAAAGACCACCAAAAAACTACTAGAACTGATGAATGATTTCAGTAAGGTTGCACGATATAAAATCAGTCTCCAGAAATCTGCATTACTATATGCCAATAATGAAGCAGCAGGTAGAGAAATTAAGAAAACTACCCCCCCCAAAAAAGCCCATTTACAATTGCACCAAAAATAATAAAATACCTAGGAATAAACAAAGGAGATGAAAGACCTGTACTCTGAAAACTGTATTGATGAAAGAAATTGCAGATGACGCAAACAAAGATACTCAATGGTCATAGATTGGAAGAACAAATATTGTTAAAATGTCCATACTAGGGGAGCCTCAGTGGCGCAGTCAGCTGAGCGTCCAACTCTTGTTTTTGGCTCAGGTCATGATCTCAGGGTTGTGACATGGAGCCCTACGTTGCGCTCTGCGCTCAGCACGGAGTCTGCCTCTCTTTTCTCCCACCACCCCCTGTGCTCACGCTCTCAAATAAATACATGTTTAAATAAATATAAAAAACAAAATGCCTGTACTACCCAAAGCAATCTATAGATTTAATGCAATCCCTATCAAAATACCAACAGCATTTTTCACAACTAAATCCTAAAATTCGTATGGAACCACAAAAGACTCTGAATAGCCAAAGCAATCTTGAAAAAGAAAAGCAAAATTGGAGGTATGACAATCCCAGATTTCAAATTATACCACAAAGCTGTAGTAATCAAAACAGTATGGTACTGGCACAAAAATAGACACATAGATCAGTGGAACAGAGTAGAGAGCCCAGAAATAAACCTGCGATTATATGGTCAATGACTTTTTGACATAGGAGGCAAGAATATACAATGGAAAAAATACAGTCTCTCCAACAAATAGTGCTGGGAAAATTGGGACAGCTATATGAAACAGAATGAAATTGAACCACTTTCTTACACCATACACAGAAATAAATGGATTAAGGACCTAAATGTGAGAACTGAAACCATAAAAATCCTAGAAGAGAGCACAGGCAGTCAGGTCTCTGACATTGGCCACAGCCAACATTTTTCTAGATGTCTCCTGAGGCAAGAGAAACAAAAGCAAAAATAAACTATTGGGACTACATCAAAATAAAAAGCTTCTGCACAGCAAAGGAAACAATCAACAAAACTAAAAGACAACTGACAGAATAGGAGAAGGTATTTGCAAATGACATAGCCAATAAAGGGTTAGTATCCAAAATATATAAAGAGCTATAACTCAACACCAAAAAATAATAATTAAAAAATTGGCAGAGGACATGAACAGACATTTCTCCAGAGAAGACCTCCAGATGGCCAACAGACCCATGAAAACATGCTGAGCATCACTCAGCATCAGGGAAATGCAAATCAAAACCACAATGACGTACGACCTCACACCTGCCAGAATGGCTAAAACCAAAAACACAAGAAACAAGCAAGTGCCGGCGAGGCCATGGACAGAAAGGAACACGCTCGAGCACGGTTGATGGGAATGCAAGCTGGTGCAGCCACTGCGGAAAACAGCATGGAGGTTCCTCAAAAAATTAAAAATAGAATTACCATATGATCCAGTAATTCCACTACTGGATATTTACCCACAGAATATGAAAACACTTATTCGAAAAGATACAGGGGGGGCCTGGGGGGGCTCAGTCGTTAAACGTCTGCCTTTGGCTCAGGTCATGATCCCAGGGTCCTGGGATGGAGCCCTGCATCGGGCTCCCTGCCCAGCGGGAAGACTGCTTCTCCCTCCCCCACTCCCCCTGCTTGTGTTCCCTCTCTCACTGTGTCTCTCTCTGTCAAATAAATAAATAAGATCTAAAAAAAAAAAAGATACATGCACCCCTATGTGTTTTATTCTTTTGAGATTTTTTTTTTTCAGGTGATCTCTACACCCAGTGTGGGGCTTGAACCCACAACCCAGAGATCAGTAGTCCCATGCTCCACTCTCCAAGCCCTCCAGGAGCCCTCACCCGTTTACTGCAGCATTATTTACAGTAGCATATTATGAAAGCAGCGCAAGTGTCCCTTGATAAATAAATGAAGTTGTACACACACACAATGGAATATTACTCAGCTGTAAAAAAGAATGAAATCTTGCCATTTGCAACAACATGGATGGATCTAGAGGGTATGATGCTATGAGAAATAAGTCAAAGAAAGATAAATGCCATATGATTTCACCTATATGTGGAATTTAACAAAGGAAATTTAAAAAGAGACAAACCCCAAAACAGACTCTTAACTCTAGAGGGGAAGTGGGGGGGATGGGGGGAACAGGTGAGATTCCATTTACCATGAGGAGCAGAGTAATGTATAGAATTATTGAACCACTATACATCAGAAACTAATATAGCACTATATGTTACCCATGCTGGAATTTGGATTTTTAATCAACTTTTTAAAAAACGGCTGGGACGCCTGGGTGGCTCAGTTGGTTAAGCGTCTGCCTTCGGCTCAGGTCATGATCCCAGGGTCCTGGGATCGAGCCCCACATCGGGCTCTCTGCTCATCGGGGACCTGCTTCTGCCTGCCTCTGCCCCTCCCCCCTACTTGTGCTCTCTTTCTCTCTCTCTCTCTGACAAATAAAATCTTTAAAAAAAAAAAGAATTGGCTGCAAGAGCTGGATGTCTGTCGGCTCCTGCGAGGACATGAGGCTCTCCTGTTGTTAGGCGAGTCTTGTCATGGGTGCAAAAGTAGCACATTGGCAGTTTTTTCTTTTTTTTTTAAGATTCCGTTCATCCATTTGTCAGAGAGAGAGGGAGCACAAGCAAGGGGAGCGGCAGGCAGAGGCAGAGGGAGAAGCAGGCAGAGGCAGAGGGAGAAGCAGGCTTCCCACTGAGCAGGGAGCCCGATGCGGGGCTCGATCCCAGGACCCCGGGATCATGACCTGAGCGGAAGGCAGACGCTTAACTGACTGATTGGCAGGTTTTTTGGTTTTTTTTTTAGTTTTTTTTTTTCTTCAAGTCTTTTAACCTTAATTATGTTTGGGGTTTTTTTTTTTTTTTTTTAAAGATTTTATTTATTTATTTGAGACAGAGAGCATGAGAGGGAGGAGGGTCAGAGGGAGAAGCAGACTCCCCGCCGAGCAGGGAGCCCGATGCGGGACTCGATCCCGGGACTCCAGGATCATGACCTGAGCTGAAGGCAGTCGCTTAACCAACTGAGCCACCCAGGCGCCCCTTAATTATGTTTTAAGTATTGGTATCCACTACAGCTGTTCTAGGTAATATGTGAGAATAATAAATTTCTTATTCACATTTGGTCTATTTCATGATGCTCTGCAAGGTCTGTTAGTCTTACCACCTCCGCAAGCCTGAGGACCCCCTTAGGCTGTGACTACAAATATCACCAGATCCCAGCGACGCTCCACCAATATTGTCTCCACCCATAACAACTCTCCCAGTTGTTAGGGTGACCCCCTGTGAAAACCAGCGCGTGGGGACAGGAGGCAGGACAGGGCAGGCAGGGTCCCGGGAACCAGATGCTGTGACGGCACACAGGAATCATGGGTCACTGTGCATATCTCACTGTGAGAAACACTGGCCCAAAGTCGAAGTCACAGTGGTCTTCCACATGTTTACTGTTTTATAATTTCATGATAAAAATAAAAAGCAACTGGAGAAGCTGCATCATCTTGAGCGCTCAGACTCCTACGGCTGTAGCCAGTGGTTCCCGGAGGCTCTGAGTCCGGCGTGAGAAATGTCATCCCCGAGCGGACCCGAGATATCCAGTCTAACAGCGAGACGGCAAACAAATAGCAAAACTAACGAAGGAGTGGAGGAGTAACAAGACCTGGCCGAGAATGGGGAGCATTAAGTCAGGAAATGGCAGAAGTGCGCAAGGCTGCTGCTGAGCACGGCTCCCCTCCCCTCTCCTGTGGCCAGCCTGTTGTCACCTTGACCCAAGTGCCCGAAGGTGGAGGAAAAGTTCCAGGGTCCTTTGCCGTGTTCAGCTCTGGTTCTGTTCCCCCTGACTCTCCTGTCTTCTCACCTCCTGGGGGCTCCCCTGCAGGCAGTCACTGCCCAGCCTGTCCTCGGAGCTCCGCCACTGAGCCTCATCAGCTCTGAACCAAGTGCCAGAGGCCACGTCAGTGTGCTTTCTGAAACTGCGTCACTGCAGAGTGGTGACATTAAAGTGTCACTTCTGTAACCCCTTCATCCCTCCCAGCACCTCGGAGCACAGATGCAAGGCCGGGGCCTCCCCACGTGCCCCCATTTCCTCGGGCTCGTACCCTATCCGTCTTGCCAAACAAGGCAACCCCGCCTCAACAGGGAGGTGCTCCTGAGATGCGGCCACCAGGAGCGGCAAGGACGCAGGGGAAGGAAGGGGGCCGCTCCCCTCCCCGCAGCCTCTGTCCTGACAAGCAGTGACACACACAAATTCTACTCCCACGCTTTATTGGGACAAAGGAAGGGGTGGGCAGACCAACACCACAGACCCACCCACCGGGGGGTCCGGACTTGAGCACCCAGCGCAGCTTGAGTACGTAATAAATACAGGCAACGTGGGTGGCGCGTGGGTCGGGGGGTCCATACGCAGGAAGGGCACTCGAGGCCCTTCCAGTCTCGGGATCCGAGGCGCACTGGCCCAGTCCAGTCACAGAGGAAGGAGGCAGAGGGGAGCGGTTTCCACTGTGTAGATGGGAAGGGAGACGTTTCCTTGTGCAGGGGGGGAGAGGAGAGAGATGGAGGGAGACTCCTTTTCACATTTCGAAGAAGAGCAGATTTCACCTTACAGATGGCACGAGAGGGAAAAAGGAAAGTTGGTTTCCCATTCGCAGACATGGCCGTGGGGAAGGGGAAGAGTCATTTTGCGGCGGGGCAGACACTTCTGCGGCCATCGGTGTGCACAGGTCCGTGGCCCCGGGGCCGTTCCATTCCCAGGGCGCAGGAGGGAGAACGGACGGGACAGGGGCTCGGCCTAGAGGACCAGAGAGGTGTAGCCCACGGGCACCAGCCCCTCCGCGCCATCCCGCCCACAGCGGAGCCAGTCCTCGTCCACGGTGGCGACCACTCGCAGCACCTCCCCGCGCCTGAAGCTGAGCTGGTCGGGTCCTGCCGCGGTGTGGTCGCAGAGCGCGCGGACGGCCCTGCAGGGAGCCAGGGGATGGGCTGGGATGAGCGCGGTGGGCACCCAGCCGTCCCCGGCGCGCCTTCCCCACCGCGTGGGGCCAGTGCGGACCGGGCTCCGGCAGAGGCGCGGCGACTATCCATCAACGCGTGGGTTCTACTGGGGCCCTGCCGAGCTCCAAAGCTGGCGGCGGCCGCTTATCTGACTCCACCCACGTCCTCTGGGCCTTCAAATCCGACCCATGCAAACAAGCGACTTATCTGAACCCTCCCAGCCAGGCCTCCTCTGGGCCTCCTCGGGGGCAAACGCACCACCTTCCCTCCAGGGGCTGCTGGCAGACCCTGCATCGCCCCCAAAACTCGTTTGCCCCCCGCATCCCCACCACTCCATCCACCCTCCTCTTCATGTCCACTGCTGCCGCCCTCCTAGGGCGGCATCCTCACTCTCTGGACCACACCACGGGGTCTGGTCCCCTCTCCCCGCCCCATCCCTCCTGGCCTGCCTGCCCCAGGCCCCTTCTCCACCCTGAGATCAGAGATCCTTCTAAAACACAGGCCAGCATTTCATCCCCGGGCAGAAGACCCTTCGCGGGCTCCCAGGGCCTCCACCCTGAAGTCCGGTGCCTTAACCGACCTGCTGAGGCCTCCAGCAATCCATCACCACCACCGACATCCTCACCCCAGACCCGAGCAGGGCACAGTTCCTCACCTGCCACACCCGGGCCTCGATGCCCCACCCGCGCCGTCACCAGGCCTTCCCTGAGCCCCCAGACCTGGCCTCCCTACCCAGAGTAACCACCACACACTACGGTAACTGCGCATCTGCTCGCTGGAACCTTCTCTGGGCCACAAGCTCCAGGAGGGCACGGGCCCCGGGAGTTTGCCCTCCTGTTCCTTCCCGCAGTATCATACTGGGCACATAGTACTTGAAAAACACCGCCAAAGGAAGGAAAAGTCAGGAAACCTAATTCAGTGGACTGAGACCAGCCAACTGAAACCAGACTCCAAAGCAGAAGCAGCCCCTGGTGTCAAACCTGAGCAGGCCACTCCGGGGGACAACCGCAGACACTCGGCCCGAGGCTTCCCGCTCCCTCAGGGCCCTAACGGAGCGGGGTCACCGCCTCGTACAGGGAGCAACACAGGCCCAGAGACGAGAGCTTCACGCCAACCACAGGACGAGCGCTATCTGACCTCACAGCTCCCAGCCTTTCACGCCGCTACCCACCCCTGCCCCCTGTAAACTCGAAATGCACCCCCCACCTGTGGGTCTGCACCAGGCCGGCACCGGAGGCCTCAAGCTCCTCAGGAGGCAAGAGAGGCTCGGTAGGTGCCCCCCGCTTCACCAGAGCCAACACACTCACTGTCGGGGGCAGCCAGCTGGATGGTCTCCTGGAGAGAACACGGGGTCACAGAGGTCACCCGACCTCCAGGGAAGGACCCAAGGACCCAGGACTTTGGAGGCAGGAAGAAGCTGAAGGGCCTGATTCCAAAGAGGTCAGGAGTGGGTCACTGCTGAGGGCCCTTCAGGGTGATTAGGGAGGTGGCGACACCGAACACCAAGAGGGGCATATGGAAGGTCACACCCAGGGACAGGAATCAGCACCGTTTTTCTTTTTGTCAAGGGCCGGATAGGAAATATTTCTGGCTTTGAGGACCAAGAGGCTGAACGGCGCGAGTCACACTCGCTCCCGCAGCAAAAGAACAACCAAGGCCGCGGACCTCAGGCCTAAGCGATCCCTGCAAGGCCAAGCGGGGGTGACTGGGGCGCTGAGGAGGGGACCGGCTACCCCAGTACCTGGACTTCCCGGTTCCTCCGTCAGTTTCCGTGAGGCCCCCGGGCACTCCAAACAGCCTCCCCAGCCACACGCCTTGGCCCGGGGCGGTGTCCTCTGCGGGCACGGGCCTCTCCCGTGGGCCTCCAGCCGCCGTCCGAGGACCCCACGACCTCCACCGGGGAAGGGGGAAGCCCTCGGCGCCCCCGGAGGCGTAGACCCGGGAGGCCTGGGTCAGCTGCTCCCACCAGCTGCCTGGCGTGGGGGCGCCGGCGGGAGCCGAAGGGCCCGGAGGGGTCTCCCCGGAAGCCCCCCGAAGGCTCTGGGCCAGCCGCCCCCCCCAGTGCAGCACGGCGTGCACCGTCTGCCGCAGGGCGGGGGGCGAGCCCGGGGCCGAAGCGGCGGGGGACGGTCCCAGGGGCAGGTGGTGGTGGTGCTCAAAGAGCAGGTCCAGGTGGAAGGTGAGCACCGAGAGCGGCTGCAGCAGGAGCAACAGCTCCGCGGACAGGGCCGGGCAGCCACCCCGAGCCAAGGACAGGAATCCCGTGGGCAGGTACAAGAGGGACAGCAGGCCTGGGGACGAGCAGGCTGCCGTCAGCGCCCCGCCCCCGCCCAGCCTCTGGCTCTGCTGGCAGCTGGGGGGGACGAAGCACTGAATGACAGGAAGTCGGGGGGGCCCCCGCAGCAACACGGTGTGGGGGCGCGCTAGCCCGGAGCCTCACCCAACAAGGCCCCAAGGATGAGAAGCGTTCCTGAGAGGGCAAGGGGAAGACGGCAGAAGGAGGCAGGAGGCCCTGGGGCAGGAGAGCCAGGGAGGCAGGGGAAGAAGGAAGAGGAGGATAAGCGGACTCTGGAGGTTTTGGGGAGGATCTGGGTCTTTCCTGCTGTGGGGCAATGGGACGCACTAAATGTGTGCGGCACAGAGTAATACAAGTGGACACGGGGATCGAGGTCACTCTGGCTTCGCTGGGACCAGCAGCGGAGACAGCGCGCCCTCTCCCTCCCTCCTAGGCTGGCAGCCCTCCGTGCCCTCCGGCGTCTGACCTGCATCCTCCTGGAGGCTGGAAAACCACAGCTCCAACTGCTTCGTGCTAGGAGAGAGAGGACAGCGCGGGCTCGGGAGGGCACAGGATGGGGGACGAGCTTCCAGGAGGGACAAGGCCACCAGCACCGGGCTCCTCCCGCCCGTGACACCCGTTCGGGCCCCAGGCCGTGGGAGGGGCGCCAGGGGAGCGGCCACTCACTTGAGGAGGCCCAGGATGAAGGCGTGAAAGCGGCTGCGGCTGCTGCTCAGCGGGGCCAGGCGGCTGACCTGGCTGTACAGGGTCCCCAGCGCGCGGCTGCTGGCGCCTGCGGACACCGCGCTCTGAGCCCGGCCCAGGCCCGCCCGGCGCCCCCGCCCGCGCCCCGCCCGCGCCGCACCTGGCTTCACCGACGCCTCCACCACGCTCCAGGGGCTGGTCCTGCGCTGCCCAGTGATGAGATCCTTCCGGAAGGGCTTCAGCCCGTCGGCCACCAGGGCGTGCAGGGCCGGACAGAGGGTGGTCAGCACCAGGTGCCCCACATCTGGGCTCAGCCGGCTATCCCCCAACTGGGCCTGGGGGCGACACAACGGACATGTCCCAGGCGCCTGCGGCCGCCTCCCGCCCACCGTTCGTGCGGCCCCAGGGCCTCCCCAGCGGCACCCTCACCTTCTGAACCAAGTTCCGGGCGGCCCCAAAGTGCGAGATGATCTTATCCACGGAGGCGCTCACGGCTATCAGGAGCCCTGCGAGGGGCGGGCACGGAGCGCGCGTCTGTGCGGCGCCCGTGCCCGCGCACACCCCAGGGCCCCGGGGCACCCAGGCTCCTGCAGGCCGGCCCCGGAGCCGAGGGCCCAAACCAGCAGCAGCTGACCTGGTGGAAGTCGGGGTCAGGAGTCCGGGCGCCCTACCTTTCTTCTGCTCCTGCAGCTGGCCAGTCCCGCTCTGGGCTTCTGCCATCCACCGTCGCTGGGCCCCGGGGGCGCCGGCGAACGACCAGGAATTCCGGGCTGGGGTGAAGGAAGAACGCGGAAACGCTTACGAGGGTGACCCGAGGACGCCGGGCTGGCGCACAGGTCGCCCCAGAGCCCGCAGCGCCACGGGCCGGAAGCGAGCAGGGACAGGGCCCCGGCCTGGGTGGGGCGCCCCGCACTCGCCGTCCCCTCCCCCTCTCGGGCCGTGCGGAGACCTCCGCCCCGTCTGCCCCGGGCGGGACGGCGCGCGCCCCGCCCGCTGGGCCCGTGGAGGGAGGGCAGCCCCGGGAGCACGTGGGGGGCCGGGACCAATGGACGGACAGACAGACAGACCGGCGGGAGTGGGAGGAGACACGGAGGGAGAGGCGACCCCGGGGTCGGGAGGCTGGGAGGCGCGGGCGTGGGCCCACCCGAGTCCGGCGCCCGCTTCTCCCCCACCCTCCCGAGCGAGGCGGGGGCCAGGCCCCCAGCGCCCCCCACGCCCCGGCACCGCGCAGGCCCCGGACCGTGCACTTGCTGGCACCCCCTCCGCCCGCGCCCCCCACGCCCGGGCCTCGAGGCCCAGGGCCCAGCCCCGCGGCGGGTGGCGGGGCCAGATGCCCCCCGCTGGCGGGCGGGGCCGCGCCGCCTCCCCCGAGGACGCTGGGGGCGGAGGTCCGCCGCGGGGGGCGGGGCGACCCCCGCGGGCTAGCCCGGGTCCGTCTTACGTAGCCTGGGCGGAGGCGGCGGGCTCCTGGTCCGGCGGGGGGCCTTCGGCGGGCGCGGCGGCGGTGGCAGCGGGGGGGCGGGCACCTGGCGGGGCGGGGGGACCGCGGCGGGGAAGGTGCTGCTTCTGGGAAAGAGCGGGGACAGCAGCAGTGCCAGCTCGGGGCTGGCCAGGCAGGGC